>NC_047664.1:83866028-84165009 GCF_011762505.2 Arvicanthis niloticus | reverse complement strand
CCTGATATCTCACCATGCTAGGTAGATTTATGTCAACTTGACACAAGGCATTTTCTTAGCATTGATTAGTGCAAGAGGACCCAGCCTATTGTGGGCAGTGTTGTCTCGGGACTGATGTTGCTGGCTTCCATACGAAAGAAGTATTGGAAGCTATGAAAGCAGCCAGGAAGCAACAGCCCTACATAGTCTCTGCATCAGCTCCTGCTTTTGCACTGCTATCCTGTTTGAGTTCCACCCAGACTTTCGTACAGTGATAGCATAGTGTAGGAGTGTAAGCCAAATAGACACTTTTCTTCCCAATTTTCTCTTCATGTGTGTTTTTATCAATAGTAGCCCCAGCTAAGGACACCACTTTGATACCATTAGTCATAATTGCATACCCTCTTGCTTATTCTTCTATAACTTGCCTAAATAATCCTCAGAGTAACTGTTTAGATTGAATGCCCTAGGTCACATGAACGTGTAGACAGATGGACTAGTTGTCTAACAAAAAAAAAATATTTCAAAATATTTTATTAATTCCTCGCTCATTCCATACAAGTTCAATCTCATGTTCCCCATCCCTCTGTAATGTGATACTTCCAACCCTCTGCCCTTCTCTCCCATCTTTGTGATTTTCCCCAAATCAAGGCAATTTGTGCTGCCCAGATATTCTTGGATTTGTTTGGTTTGTTTTTGCCTTCCCACTAGTGGCCATAGTCTTATCAGGAGCTACACTCTTAGTCAAAAGCCACCCTTACTCTCACAGAATCCAACAATTGCAATAACTCCAATGCTAGTGGTGGGTGCTTCATGCTGGGATTTTTTTTTTCCTTGGGCTGAGTTCAGAAGACTCATTTCCAGTAGTCATCCTCCTTCTCTGGTTTGTATACTTTATCCGCTTCTGTAAGCTTTGAGCCTTTGAAGGAGGGATGCAGTATATTTGTTTCATATAGTAATATAAAGTGGATAAACATTTATTTTTATCACCCACAAGAAGCAATTTATTCATGTCAAAATTTAAAACTATTTAACCCAATTTTACTCACTTTAAGATAACAGGATATATGTAAATATACATACATATATATTTATGTCCATGTATACATATGTGTATATATGAAACAATGAACCAAGAATCATGAATTAAGATATATATTATAATTAACTAGATACAAACAAGGATAGAACACAAAACATTTGTTGCAACTTTGACATGTCTACTAGAAAAAAATCTCTATTCTGAAAACAGAAATTTTTCAGTAAACATAGATGAAAGTAGTGTATTTTGAGAGCATGTAGAAGTATATTTCAGACACAGTGGTTAAGAATGGGAGTGTGCATGGGCATTCAGATTTTAATGTCCATTCACACTGTTTATTGCATATTCTGAAGCCATGAGAGATATAACTCTTTTAATAAACTTCAAATCTCATGATCTGAGATGATGATGTTATTATTAAACTGAACAAAACATACTTCACATAGATTAGAACTTACTTATTGAAAAGAGAAAATGGCATTTAATTAATACTGAATAAATCTCAAAGGACAAGTTTTATTTTGTTCCAGGATATCTATAAGGTGTTGTGTAAAAGTTGTTATACAAGAAACTACGAAACAGTTATCCTCTGTTCATAGAAGTCTTTTTACTGTAATCTGGCCTTTCTAGAAAGTTCTCTTTATCATGTGGGAGCCAATGCCAAAAGAAACTGATTCTTTCCCAGATTTGAATTTCACTCTGTCAAAGGAAACCACCAAAATTGAGCTAAGACACTTTGAAATATGATATACAATATAACTCCATTATGTAATATGAATTATTGCAGAGTTAAATTTGTATAAAATTGTCCACCATACTAGTGAGTACAAAGCAAAAATTGAATACTTTCAAAATATGACATCAAGAATAAAGTACTTAAAGTAAGCTGTGAATTGTAACTTACCAAATGTAATTCGTAAAACATTATCAAACTGACTAATATGCAATGCTAAGATCATAAAATTGTGTGAATACTTGTAATATTAAAATATCTTTAAATACATATTTATAATTTTAATAAAATTACTGTGTTAGGCTGGCAAGATTGCTAAAAAAATAAAAGTGTGTTTATCAAGAATGTTGTTGACCTGTACTTGATTTCAATTACTCATAAAGAAAGAAGAGAACTGACTCCTGAAAGTTGTCCTCTGACATCTGCACATATTGTGGTGTGCAAATGGATGAGAGCATGCACATACCTAGACATACAGAAGATAAATAGATATTTTAAAATTTGTTCTCAAATGTTATACATTCATAAATTTTATAATTTGAACCTATAAAATTTGGATAATTTATAAAAAAATAATTTTTTTCACCAGAACATAAATCATAAAGACAGTGATCTATCAATTATGAATTAATTCCAATTCGTAGAACTTTTGGATTAAGGAGGGGTATATGAATGAATGTTTGACATTAATTTTTTCACTATAGAGCCTAAGATTGCCTAAACCTTAGGATGGACATGCTTCAATGCTAACACATTTATTTCTGAATAATATAGAAAGGATTTATTTTATGAGTACATGATGAATATAATATTAGCATAGTTTCCTGAAGTAGTATTTGTTGCAGTGGACTGAGCTGTTCCCCAAGCCAACCTCAGATAAAAAGAAAGATGTATGTCCTGGACGTCCCGGTTGATCTGCAAAGACAAATGAGTCTAATGGGTGCTGTATTTAATGTGTGCTTTAAAACTGTCCTTTATTGTTTCTGCTCCTCACATAGTCTATCTTAGAAATTGTTATTAATCCAATCTTCATGCCTTTTCTGCTATTTAAAAGTTGAATAGTTACCATTTTAACTGGTCACAAGTAGATAACTTCAGTTCTCAATTTAGTTTGCAGAGCCTTTATGCCAGAGACCTGGATTCCAGTTTATATATTAGAGATCAGAATACTTGGGACTATAAACTGAACTGCCAGGCACGACTTTCTTCTTAACAAAGAGAGTCTATCATTTTATTCAGAAGTTGACTATGAAGTTTTTTTTAGCACTCCTTAACTTCAATTGAATCATTCCTTGATACAGGAAAAAAAAATTAAATAGAAATAAAATAATGAAAACAGAACTGGATGATTTATAACCCTGATAGCTTTAAGGGTCAGAATCAATTCTGTTCACACAATGCTTCCTTAGTTATGGATTGGGAGTACACTCTAAAGGAAGACTATAGCCTAAACTCTGTGTCCTGAGTATTTTCCAAGTATTAATGGAAAAAAAAGAGTTATAACGTGTGCTGGTGGATTAGAAAGGAGTGTCACGTTGAAGCAGAAGGGATAGCTGGCACTCCAGGCACCAAACTTAGATGTTCAGTGGCTGCAGATAGAAGGAAAGCATTTTACAGTTTTGGGAGACAAGGAATAGTGTATGAATACTCATAAATCAGTGACTCGGTTCCCTGAATGTGGCTGATATGGGAGGCGTAACCAGATGTGAAGGAAAAATGCAAAATGTTCAGGAGTTTTCAGGGCCTGAGGAAAGAGAAATCTATAAGCATCTGTGAGAGATGCCATGCCAACCTAAGCTTTCTGTATAACCAGGCAAACACATAGTAGATAAATAGGAAAAAGATGCAAAGAAGAACATGGACTTGGAGTATACACCAGTAGAGAATTGTCTGAACTGCATTGTCCATCTGATTAACATTCAGCAGCCAATCCTTCCAAAATTCACAGACTATTCACTGAGAACAGCAGCAAAAATTTTAGGGTATTATTCTGAACCGCAGAATCGTAGGCTATCCAGAAAAACTGAAAAGACAATGTTTTGCATATACTTTCAAAAAAAAAATTGCTGTAATCTCCATGATAAGTCTTTTGTAAAAGTAACTGGAAATTTATATAGCCCTTTCCTGAGTTATTGCTGAAGGATATTTCTTTTTGTCTTTCTTTTATTTTATTCATTTTTCTTCATCATATATATTTTTTCTATGAACAGCAAGAAAATTTCTTTATGCTAAGAGAAACCAAACTATCAATGAACTAAGAGTATTATTTCAAATTTAATCTAAAACAAATAAGTATTTTCTCATTCTTTAACGTATTTAAGTGGAAACTGGGTGTGAGTTATCTCTACAGTCCCTAATTGGAATTTTATTTATTTATTTACTTACTTATTTATTACAATGTTTAAAGTCTTTCTGTTTGGTCCTTGAAACATATTTTATGAGTCTTCAGTATTACTCTTGAACGTATATGTAATTAAAATTGTACCAGAACAGGTTTTAAATTCTTTATTTCCATTGACTGAAATGATTTAGAAATACCATGACATTAATGCATATGGTTTCAAATCAGCCACTGGAGCAGGAAGTGTGCAGCTGCCCTGTCAAATGATGCTTGGCTTGTACACTTAGCATTCGTTCTTTGCTTGAAAGGACTGTGACTTCCTTGGTTTATAATGTTTAAGGATCCTGATATTTTACATTAAATTTACTTGACAACCTTATCTTTCTGGGCCTTGTAGTACTATACGGTATAGAGACGAGTCTTCTCTAAGCATTTGAAGGTGAATGATTAAAAACTCTCTGTTTTACATCTTGAAAGGTTATCATAAGATAAATATTTGTGTAATATTATTTTATCTTTTCTTTTGTTGATCAATGTTATAAGTAATATAAGACACACCTATTCAATTGACCTTATGGTAAATTGTTTTTTTTTTTCATTTTTGTTCATTATTATTTTATTTTTAAATATCAATTATGATATGAAGGAGTGATTTACATAAGAGAGTGACAAATTGCTCATGAAAGAAATATATAACCAGGTTTGTTGTTAGAATGACTGATTATCTACAATAAAATCAATAACTAAATTGATATTCCTTTTAAAGAGAGAAAGAGTAATGCGAAATGAAAGAACTTAGCCCTCATGTAACACAAACATTGGAAACTGTCATGCTGACACACTTGTGTGTTTTTCTGGTCGGTTTGAGTCATTCAGCCGTTTTCTCTCATTAGCATCTCTTACAAGTGTTTGTCTAGTGGCAGCTAAAAGTTTTAGGTGGGCAACGTGAGGTGTGAGATTTATTTCCATGGATTGACTCTACGTTTTCTACATCTTTTCGAACTCAACAAAATACATCCAAAATGTCTTAATTTAACATCCACAGAAACTAATTTCTTTGAATTTCTTTTGTATCATACACAATGTCTAAAACTATATATCCTCCACTGTTGAGACTTGGTGTTATCCATTGCTGGCTATATATTTCAAGTATATTAAAAACTTGTATAGAGTATAATTATATAATTAATTATATAGAGCTTAAGTAATTTCTGTACAACTTTGTAAAATTTCTTGAACTAAACTGGTGTCTCAAAAACAGTGTCTATAGATGGCTGTTCTGAAATGTGATACCTTAAGATTCTCTAAATATTTTAGTGGGAATAAGTGACTTATAAATCCTATTTGCTCAAATTATGTTTTGGAATTTATATAAAGATGACTTATTATTATATGTAGTGTACATTTAGAATGTTAGGATGGTTGTAACTACACCAATATAAATCTATCATTCAATTTTGACACAATTAATATGAAAAATGACAGAAGTAAACGTGGTCAAATATATAGATTTTATCTCTAATCATTCTGTGAGCTATGGAAAAATCAATTAACACCTGTTTAGCTTTCAAATTAGTGAACTTTTTCTGAATAATCAACACTGTGAATCAAATATCTATTATTCAGTTTGAACTAATAGATTTTTTTCAAATTTTATTATATTTATGTGTCCTCTGCAACTTCAAAAATATTAAATAAATGATTATGTTCTAAAATATAAAATCTTTTTTTTGTGTGTGTGCCTCGGTTCTTTATTCTCAATTTTCTTTAAAATTAAACTGTTTTCAGTTAAACTTTACTTTTCTTGTTAGCTTTTGACCAATTCAAACATACCTCATGTATTTAAGTCATAGAAGGAAAAGTTAAATCTTAGTTTGCAGTTGTAATGGATTTGTTCTTTAATCAATTGGGCCCCACTGCTGTTAGCCCTGGGGTGATTCAGAAGTGCTGGAAGGGGTACGTGGCAGAGAAAATAACTGCTTACCCACTCAGGAAGAACTAGAGAGGAAAGAAGGGACCAGGCCCTTTTGTTCCCCATGAAAGAATGATCTCTTTTCTGTTACCTCCAATTCCTACCACAACCTTTCCACCTTTTTTACTACATTTAATGTTTTCCTCTCTTTCTGCACCCGCCCCCCCAAAATCTGCAATCAACAATCAAAGCAGACAGACAAATTAAAATAAATCAAAAAAACCAAACAAACAAGCAAACAAAATGAAATAAAAAACTACACTGGCTTAAAACAAAAAAATAAATAAATAGAGAGAGAGAGAAAAGAAAAAGGAAAAGTCTATTTTGTGTTGGCCAATTAATTGTTCTTGGGAATGGGGCCTATCTACCCTTGGAAAGTGGCACTTCATTGGAGAAAACAGTTTTCCCTTTCCCAGCAGGCATTACTAGCAAGTAGCTTCTCTGAAGGGGAGGGTCTTTGTGCCCACTTCCTCTTCTCAGTGTTTAGATATTGTCGGGATTAAAGGTGTGCAGATCTTATGTGTGCCTTCACAGTCTCTGTAAGTCTATATGCATGTATGTGTGTCCCTTTACTGTGTATGAAAGTTTTTTCCTTGCAGTCATATACCACCTTTGGCTCTTTCCTTCTTTCTACCTTCTCTTCTGCAGAGCCTTGACAGAAAGAGTTTGAAAAAAAAAAAAAAAAAACAAACAACAACAACAAACACATCCTATCTAGCACCAAGTCCCTCACTTTATTCAGTTGTGGGTCTCTGTGTTCATTGCCATTTGCTGCAAGAAGCTTCTCTGATAAGGGCTGAGTGGTCCCCTCATCTATGGCTATATCAATATGTCAGTAGTCATTTTGTTGCTCTGTCACTGTTCATTGTGCCAATATCTCCCAAATAGCTCTGTTAGCTAAAATCAAATTTTTAGCCCATAGATGATTTAGGTACTATCCAAACAATAATTTTAATCTTACATATAGACTTTTTTGTTCCAAAATACTTCAATTTTTCTTATTTTTGTTCACTATACATATACCTGTTTTTAAAAATTTTTATTCTAAAAGTATACATTCTTCTGCTTTAGCCATTTCATTCCTAATTTTTCCATCTTTGGGTTAATCTGGTAAAATACATAACAACTTGGTATGTAGAGATATAGATAGTTGGAAAGTATGTGCTTAGTATGCAAGAGACCACTAATTGAATCCGCAACATGAAATTCGGGAAATTGAAAAAGTCAAAAAATTATTTTTTTGTGTGAGTTTCTTCTCCCCAAGTTTTTTATATGGCTTATTTCAATAATATATATGAGGGAACATATATCTCTTTGGGTAAAATTGTTTTCATGGCTTATGTGACTTTTCCTGTTTACATTCTGAGCTTCCATTTTTCACATCTTTCTATTTTTTTTTTCTTATACAGTGGGAAGAGATTGGTGAAGTTGATGAAAACTATGCGCCCATCCACACATATCAAGTGTGCAAAGTTATGGAACAGAATCAGAATAATTGGCTGTTGACCAGTTGGATCTCTAACGAAGGTGCTTCCAGAATCTTTATAGAACTTAAGTTTACTCTAAGGGATTGCAACAGCCTTCCTGGTGGACTGGGGACTTGTAAGGAGACATTTAACATGTATTATTTTGAATCGGATGACGAAAATGGGAGAAATATCAAAGAGAACCAGTATATCAAGATTGATACCATTGCTGCAGATGAGAGCTTCACAGAACTTGATCTTGGTGACCGTGTCATGAAACTGAATACGGAGGTCAGAGATGTAGGACCTCTGAGCAAAAAGGGATTTTACCTTGCTTTCCAAGATGTGGGTGCTTGCATTGCTCTGGTTTCTGTCCGTGTCTACTACAAAAAATGTCCTTCTGTAGTAAGACACTTGGCTGTCTTCCCTGACACTATCACTGGAGCAGATTCTTCACAGTTGCTAGAGGTGTCAGGCTCTTGCGTGAACCATTCTGTGACAGATGATCCTCCCAAAATGCATTGCAGTGCTGAAGGGGAGTGGCTGGTTCCCATCGGGAAATGCATGTGCAAGGCCGGATATGAAGAGAAAAATGGCACCTGTCAAGGTAAGTCTTTGCCTGTGGATTTGTGAGGGCTTTGCATTTACTTCTCTTGGCTCGTGTATGTGTGTTTCCGCCAGTGATTGCGAGTGACCTTTTACTTTTATAGAGAATATTTCCTTTCAAGCTTGATTTCTTCTTTGAATTTCAAAATTTCCAAGCAATGATGAAAGATTTAATGCACGATTCTACTGCCGATACATAATTAATGCTCAGAGAGTGTCTGACTCTCCATATGATATTTCATATTCATCTTATCTTCAGAAGTTTTGAACGACACAGCCAATAGCCTGCCGTCATCCATTGTAGGATTGTCCGTCTACTACCGTGGTTTTCTCTCATGAAGTTGTTTTCTATCTTTGTTTTGCTCTACAGAATGGAAATGCAAAAATCTTGTCCTGGCATGCGTTTAACTGCCATTTAAAAATTCTTTGCAAGTGGGTTCAGCAATATGAACTTCTCAGGAAACAAACATTTGTCATCTCGCAGGACTTAGCTTACTATGTTGTTTACATATGGTTGCAATTATATGCTTGCTTTTCAAAATTTATAGATCAATTTTAAATGCATAATAAGCAGTGCCCCATGAAAATAAGCGTTCGGAGACAGAGCCAATATAGAAAGGTCATTTCAAAGCAATTTGCACTTGGAGAGTTTTTTTCATTCTGCTTTAATTTTTCTTTTAAATTGAAACTTGATCATGCATGCTTCCTCATTCATTTGAAAATGTTCTCACTTTGCCTACAGTGTGGTAAGTTGCCCTTTCAGACTTGGATACTTACCAATGGCTTTATGAAACAAGATAGTGCTTCATACCAAAGGAAACAGTGTATGAGGAAGAAAGCATATTTTTTTTCCTTCGAAAATGTGTGCTCTTGTGATATCTTAATTTTAAGTAATAACAAAGGGTTCATGTGTATTGACTGAGGAGAAAACCCAAAGCTGAGCAGACCCTTCTCTTGCTTTCATAAGTGTTCTTGTTTCCTACGTTCCTTTTATGTGTACTAACCTGCCTAGTTTGCTCAAGCTTGACTTTAGATTCATTAAACATCTAGAGACAAAATAGTATCATTTACTTGGCAATCTCAATGAGGCTGGTTTATTAATTCTCTCAAAGTCTCTTGCATGAACTAAAATTTTCTTTTCAGTATCAGCTCCTATTTTAAGACTTTTACATTATTACCTATAATTAATTAATATAGTTATTTTTCAATGTAAATTCTTGATATACATATGCATACAAATACACTTAGGAATGTTGTCAAATGGACACTGTGTGTCTAAATCCTTCTAAGTTTTTGTAGTAGGGAATCATAGTTTGATTAGATTTATGCAAATTTATACTTTGTTTTTTGTTTTTGAACACTTACATTCGTTTATGGTGAGGTCATATGTAATTATATGATAAAAACATCAATTAAATTAATGTTGACTAAAGTTCATTATAAAATATAGATAAAAAATTTATAAGTAATTTCTTTAACTGTTTGTTGACATTTTTAAGGCAACAATCTACTGATCATTTATGTTATTTTAGGGAGTAGGTAGAGGCTAAATTACACCACTACAAAATAGGTTCTCATTCCAATTAACAGATTCTATAGGAAGTTACTGAACACATAGAGGATGAAATTTGAATTGATGAGATGAAAATACTCTATTGGCACTTATCATTGAATGTGTCATATCTCAAAAGGGTGGTGCTTCTATATGAATGTCTGCTAGTGTGAGATGCTAACATTATTATTATTATTATTTTTCCTCATCACTGAGTAGAGAGCAAGCAGTAAGTGAGAGCAGGATGGAATGCAAAGTCTGTGTTTAAAAACTCCTCCATATTAATATAGCTTCATGGTTGAGCACTGGCTATTGAGGCAGGAGACTTGAGTTCAAATCCCAACATTCATATGGCAGTTTGCAATTGTTTGCAACTTCAGTTGCAGGGAATCCAACATCGTCATCTGGCTTCTTTGCACACCAATAATTGTATTTGGTACACAGAAATAATACAGGCAAAATACCCATGCTGAAAAATAATAGTTAAAAAAATAAACAAATGCATTTAAATTCTTGACTTTGTCTCACTGCTGTGGCAGTAGAGCAATGTCTTCTGGGTTTGTGGTGTGGCAGAGTGTGTAAGACTGGATAGTTTATACAGAGAGACATCTATATTCATAATGCCCCTTTTAAACATTTTTCAGTTACTTTACCATTTTATGTGTGTAAGTATTTGCCTTTAAATATATCTCTGCACAATGTGCATGCCTGGTGCCCACAGAAGAAAGAAGACAGCATCAGGTGCTGCGATTGGAATCGTAGGCCATTGGGAGCTGCCATGTGGGTGTTGGGAATGAAGCCTCGTTTGCAAAAGGCTGCTGAGCCATTTCTCTTGCCCCAGCCAATTGTCTTTAACAGTATAAAATACTATGCATCTATTTTAGTATAATTTATACATATCAATTTTATAAATAACCCATCTTATTGAATAAACTCTCAAAAAATTGAGAGGTTGTTTTGGGGCCTTAAATGCTCTCACACAGCCTGGAAAAATGTATAGAGATAGTGCTTCTGTGTAAAGAATGAATGGCAGAAATGCCATAGGACTTCAGTTAGACCACTGTAACCTGCGCTGCTGAAATATTAAGTAGAAAATGGTGTTTGGAATAATCAGCCACAAGTCTTTATTGGTTCAGACATTTTCTTCTTTAATACCTGTCCAAACCATCATGATATGTCCCTAAAAAATATCATTCAGTTATCTATCTCTTAGAATCACTCTCATCTATTTTCTTTTTCAATCTAAAGTTAGACCTTATTGGAACTTCGTTTTAAAATACAATGCATGGCTGTATGCATCGTTTTGCATAGTTTTGACTTTGAAGCGTGTGAAAATAGCATCTATAAAGAAATACAAAGCTTACTGCTTTACACATGTATCTTCTTCTCCCCCTCTGCATTGTAAAACTCAGTAGTGACCATTTTGAGCTTATTTTTTAACCTTAAAATCCTGTCTTTGGGTTCCATGCTGTGATGTAAGATGATCCAAAGCAACCATCCATGGGGAGGAAAGGATTTATTTGCTTTTTCTATCACATCGTTGTTCATCCTGGAAGGAAGTCAGGATAGGAGCTCAAGCAGGGCAGTAAACCATAGGAAGTGGTAAATACAGAGGCCATGAAGGAGTGCTGCTTATTGGCTTGCTCTTAGGGGCTTGCTCAGCCTGCTCTTTCATAGAACCACCAAGCACAACAGGCTGAGCTCTTTAATGGATCCACTAACAGTCATGGATCATTAATTTTAAAAAATGTCCTACACTCTTGTCCAGTCACAGCCTGATTCACTGGGGGCAGCTCCACAACTGCGGCTCCCTCCTCTCAGACGACGCTAGCTTGTGTCATAAAACACATAAAACCAGCCAGCACAGACCACGGTTAGCTTTGCTCTTCTTTTTGACTCTCCTCTCTGTTCTCTTTTCTACATGTGAAGCATACAATGTTTGTTCAGTTTTCAAGAAGTATTTTACTTGTTCTTTTATAATTCTTCTTTTACCCCCTTGAGGGGTCATCTGTCTCCATCTTTTCTGGTTAACTTCAATTCACCCTTCCAATTTGCAGTCTTGTATGGCTCCTGTCAAGTCAACGCTAGGTCACACCTCACTCTTGTTTACTCACACACTGCCCGTTCTTAAACTCATTTGGATTCATAAGTGTTTACCTACTTTATAATGTATTATTTCCTTAATGATTCTTTCTTTCTGTACTACACTACTCACTCCTGAGGACAGGAGTGGTATATTTTTGATTCAAAGAGTGAGAAAGAGATTGGAAACCAAGAGGAAAGGGAGTAGATTCAACAAAAAGAAAAGAGAATGTAATAAGGTAAGCAAAATACTATTTTGCTTATTTATTTTTACATTTCTATTCACATATAGATTTTTTTTTGTTTCGTCTCAAAATCTTTTAAAGCAATGGTTTCTTAGTCAAAGATTCATTGGCCAAATTCTCAATATCCAGAAATAAGTCATTTTCATGCTATGAAATGACTGACATTTCATATATCCCAGACTGTGGACACCATCCTTAGTCAATTTTTTCAAAGCGCAAGAGTGGCCTATTGAAACATATTTATAAAGTGGCCTTATTACATAATGCCATTTGATTACTTACTTTCTCCGCTAACCAAATTAGGTTAAGATTTAATTAAGGTTGTAATTATGTCAAGAAGCTGAAATTTGAATATATTTGTTGCAATACATTAACATATATGAATATTTGCAGAGTCTTCTCTGGGTGATGACTTGATAAGCCTAGTCAGTCATCCCCTGTGTGAACCATTACACCTGTAGGCATGATGGGATTGACCTAAGATTTTCAAAATTTGAATTTCAGGATTGAGAATATTAGGCAGGTAATTAACTATATTATCTCACCCTTATCAATAACATAGCATAGGTTCAGTGGACAAGGCCAGCTAAGTAATGCAAGACCCTTTATTTTCATATCACTTGAAGCTCCCACTGAACTTCCTTTAAGAGAAGTAGACAGCTGTATCTATAATAATCTCCACTGAGTCACACAATACAATACACTGGCTTTCATTTTATTAACATAAAATGTGCTATATATTAGCTTAATCATGCTGAAACACATGCCTCGTATTTCTGTAATTAACAAATAAGTATGCAAAATCATTTCTTCAAAACTTGTGTGTGTGTGTGTGTGTGTGTGTGTGTGTGTGTGTTAGAAAACAAATACTAACTCAAATCCATTTATCCATGTGTGTTTCCTTAACTGTTATTTATCATTATGTTCATGTTACTTTTCCCCCTCAGGAGTCATATGATTTTCTTTTTTAGTACAAAATGGTTAGAAAAAGCCCATTTTGGAAGTTTCTGCTTTTTATTGAAATGGATGTGTTTGACAGAAGTAATTGAGTTCACGTGAATCAAATGTTGCCTGCTGGGTTCTCCCGTGCTTGTGTTGCTGGCTTACTCAGATGCAGAGCAAGACCACTAATCTTCATCACTTGTGAGTGGAATGAAGTAGTAATTTGAAATTAGCCCTACATAATTATGGTTTCACTTCTATCAAATGTGGAAAAGAGATTTAGATTGTGGGTCACTGCCAAAACCAGCCGGAGTGAAGAAGGTATATAGTGCATGCTAAAATACAGGGTAATGCAAGTTGCTCGTCAAGGGCTGTGAGAAAAGCTCTTATTAATTGTCCAACTGGGAGATGATTGCACAGCAAGGAAAAGTGTAGTGAAAATACCCACCTCAGGAAAGAGCTTTAATTCAGAAACAGCTCAGATACAGCAGGGAGCAATATGGTGATCATTCATATTTCTTGCTCATATTTATGATTGCATAAAAACTGGCTGGAAATATAGCATATTAGGTGTTCCTGTGATTATGCATTGGGAAGCCTAGTTAATTTTAATTAGGCACAGTGCCAAAAAAAAATCAGAGGTCGAACAGTTGGTTCTATTTTACTCAACAGTAAGAATGGTATTTTATTCAACAATAAGAAACTAATCTTAATTTTAAATTTTCAGTAAATGTCAGAAATTATACAAATATAAAACAAAAGTTGTTTGTGTGTGTATAAATGTATGTGCATATGTGTATATATGCATGTATGTATGCATGTGTATTCATATATATGAATGCAAGTGTTTATGTATTTATGTATCTGTGCAGGTATGGATGTACTCTATATATGCATATATGTATATTTATGAGTATGTGTGTGTACACATGTGCACACACCTTTCAGGTAGAAGGAAACACCATGGCATGGCAAATAACTAGCTCAACCCTCGTGTGTATTTTCATGTTTGATACATAAGGATAATACAAATAGATGAGTTTTGGTTCTTTCAGCTTAACCCACCCTCTACCGAGGTCTTGGAGAAGGTCTACAATAGTTTTACAGAATATTGTCCTTGCTTTATGTTCCCTTTCATTCTATGCCATCTTTTCAACACTGTCATTAATATTTTTAGCCAAATACGTATGCGATGACGGGAGTGAGAATGTGGGTCAGAGGCGTCAGGGAAGATTTTAGCAGGCTCTTTGATCTCACCCAGTGGAAGCCTTAGGAATTCTCAAACTTCATTTTGAAAGCGAAACCACCTCCAAGATTGCCAAGTACTTTATGTGATATCCTCCCTCACAGTTGAGGCAGCATTGAGAAGCACTAATCTAAGTGCCCCCTCCCTCAGTGAACATACATACCAACAAAACTAAACACATACAATTGGAAAAGTGGGAAATAACGATTCTTTAGCTTTAGAGGCATAATAGATTCTATGGCACAAACAAGGGATATGTATTTAAAGCCACCTAAATTCACTTGAAATGGTGAGACATAGACTGTTTGTGAAAGACAACACGCTAGCAATTTACGACATTAATTCACATTCAGATGTTGGGTTCAAATTGCATGTTTTATTTTCACTATAAAGACAAGAAATCTGAATATCTAAATTTCATTTTCTTTACTTTCTTCTTCTTTTACTGCTTTATAGCAGCTCCTAGATGAAAAGCCCTTAACATAGATTGAAGACATTGTATTGTTTTCTGGGCAACTTCCTGTTTATTATACTTTATTAACAAAAAAGTGTATTTATTGGATATACATTTTAATTATAAATCTAGAGTAGCTTGAAGATAGACATTAAAGTTTTCTTTAAGTTGCATCATATATAATTATATTTTCTAGAATAACATACATATAAAAGGATCACCTACATTTTATTTTCCTAGTAAACCAAGCCCTATAAATATTTATATGATTTCCGATATATAAAAATACATTTTTTAAAGTGTCAGCACTGTAAAGAAAGCCTACATATCATCACTCCTTTAATCTAATGTCCTTTCAAGTAGTAGTATATACAGTCTGTACAATGCTGTTCCTTATGAGTCTTGGAAGGCAGATAAGGGTGTACTGGTATCACCCTTGAATATTCAATGTAGGGATTTTCTGCTGGGTATGTGAAACAGAATGTGCTTATGGTGAAACAACAATGATTCTTTTTATTAGAAAGTTGATGGTCCACATAGACTTGCAAAAATTCCAGAAATAAAGAGAATAATGCAACAACCACATAAGCATTTAATGCAGAGATATAATGTGATGTACTAATTTACATTAGTATTTATATTAGTATTTTTATAATTAGTATAACTATATTAGTATTTATATTATTTATACTGTTACATCTATCCTATTTTTCTCAATGTTTAAATCTTAAACTTTGAGAATTAAAAGACATACTGATTATTGAATTAACTGGATAATTGAGCCTGTTCTAAAATCTATTGCACTGTTTCAAGGATAGAGAAATGATCATGAATATTTAAGGTCAAATATTTGCATGTTGAATATGGAATAATTGAGCATGTATGTGACTGTTATTTTGTGAATAGGTTTTTATGTTATTATGCCAACTGAGTATAACCTTCTTCATAAAAGATGTCACTAGTTTACTACTCCAAAAGTTGTAACTACTGAATTGTGCTATATATGTAGATGCAAATTAGGAGGTCTTAGCCAGCAAGAAAATGAAACATTAAGAGTGAGATGCCTTTCCTTTTGCTGCTCAGACATTTAACCATTATTCACAGATTTGTTTTCTCGCTCATTACATCATACTTGCGATATGTTTCAGGCTTGAATATACACTGAATTTAGAATAATCATAATTACCATAAGAACTACATGCTGCATATCATCTTTATAATAATACTAAAAGCTACATAACATTTAATTTGAGCACCTTCTCAGGGCTCTTCCATAATGGTGATGATACATCCCATATTGTTACTATGTGAGTTCATCTTAGCATTAGTGAATCTAAACGTCCAATGTGGTCATGTGGATGGAAAAATTATTTTTTAACAAAAGCCTTACATTTGTTGGAACTTTCCTTTTTATTAAATAATTTGTACATACAAGATATCCTGCAATATACTCGTTTTGTAATGATAAATTCTTAAAGAAAGACAAGCAGAAAATACATTAAATAATTACCATAAAGAACCAAGGGTGGCTATGTATCTCCACTGACCATTTTAAATGCATTTGAAATCTCTTTAAAGCTCCATTAGAAAGTGCAGGAACACAGACCACAAAACAGTCCTTTTCTTCAACTGTTTAGACTTTTCCATATTTTCTCACATGTCAGTAAAAGGAATTCCGTGCTCTCATAATACAATTGAGTAGAGTTGTCACTGGAAAACTTGTGTGCACAGAGAATTTCCAGGTTGAAAATGTACCTAGGGTGAGTTTGTGGAGGATGTGATGCTTGGGTACTGAAAACTCAAATGATGTTGGAAGAGAATAAGAAGCAAATTAGCCTCCACCTGCACAAAATCCTTAACTAGATTTTCTGGGCCGTATGGGTCTCTGAGAAGCATCAGAGCAATATATGAAAGGTTTTTGCTTTAAGGTAACGCATACCATGGTTCAAATTTCTCTCCCATATATTTTAGATTAGTGCTAAATTATAAAGCCAGACAAACATATATTCCTGTCTGTGAAATTGAGGGAGGGTAGCAGTAAGTTTAGCCAAACCATTTTGTGCTCCTGGCTGGTCGAGCTCCCAGCCACGTGCTAGAGCCATCAGAATTCATGAATGAAAGACATATACACACACCAGTTAATTTTAAATGCCTTGACTAGCTCACAGGTGGGCAGTTCTAATCTTCTCTCTGATAACAAATACTCCCCCCCCCAGTATTTCTGAGTTAACATCTTTTAAAATTTATATTTCATTTCTGCTACCCCCAAAACAATTTGCGAAGTGGCCTGTGTGGCCATTTTCCCTCATTCTCACACATGGGCCAGTCTTTAGATCTGGTCATGGCGATTCTCCCTTCCTCTCTTCCTGTTCCCAACCCTCACAAAATCTCAAAAGTCCTTCCTCAGTCTATCTGCCCAGACATTGGCTGTTGGCTGTTTATACTGATTGATCAAAAACAAATTGGGGACAGGGATTTTGAGTGTTTGGACATGCAGATTCTTGATTTGGGGAGCTGGATTAATCCGAAGAAATAGAATCAATTCCCAGCAACATAGTATAAATGTCACCTGTGAAACCTGCCATGTACATAAACATGATGCCTGCTCCTAAGGAGCAGAGCTCAGAGTATCTCCATCGTCAATAACTTAGAGTGTTTTACTGATGAATTTCTGGCCACACCTTGGAAATCTAAATTAAGTCAATCATTTTAGCAACATCTCTTTTTAGGTCTTATGCATATTCATGTTTCAGTAGAGTCATATAAATATTTTCATAGAGAAATCCATTATGTATTCAGAAACTAAGATCCAAATAAATAAAGACCAAAAGCTATATAAGATCAAGTCAAAATTATAATTATCCTAATGCCAATGTATATATGTTAAAATGTCTATAACTGTCTATGACTGTTAATATTAAATGCTTAACTCCTTCTAAAGGTACACTTTGTTATAATTTTATGGCTAATGAAATATAATTATATTTCTTTTAAAAGAATCAGATAGTTATAATCTATAGATAGTAGATTGATATAGATAGATGATAAATACATAGATATGATATGATAAGTTATGATAGATAGATTCTAGATTCTAGATGATACAATGTAGAGTTAGAGTTGTGAGAATTGAGAGTAATGTGCAATGACTTTGGGTACATAGTGTCGATACTTACCAGAAAACCTCATCAAAAAGACTATTGATTTGCATTCATAAATAATAGTATGTATAATTTCCAATTATTTGTTATCCAGATGCCCCTTATGATCTGCTCACGCAAAGGGCATGTTCTTTTATTCTTTCTTTCCTTAAGGTACAAGCTGATTTTTATGGGCTTTAAGCTCACTGAAGAGCTAATCTCCTTGGTGGAAAGCTATGGAGTTGTCCCCTGAAACTTGAGGCACTAAATTACAATTCTCCTGATTGATTGATTGATTGATTGATTGATTTTTTTTTTTTAGAGCCCACTTTGTCCAACCATGCTCTCAGGACAGCCGAGAATCTGTTTATTTTTGCTCCTTGTAGCTTGCTCATCACAATGAGATATTACACTCTAAATATCATTGGATAGTACTCTATATCCAAATATATCCAAATAGGTACAAGACTTGCAATTTTGAAAAGTTGATATGAATATAAAAGATTATAAAATTAGTGGCTTATTATAGTTCTTTGTGAATTAATTTTATTGGATATTTTATTTACATTTCAGATGATATCCCCTTTCTCTATTCCCAGTCAACCCAGAAACCTCCTATCCCATCCCCCCTCCTCCTGCTTCTCTGAGGATGTGCAAATACTTGATGAATTTGTAGAGGTCAGAGGACATCTTGCAGTATTCAGTTCTCTCCTTCCCTCATATGGATCCAAGGAATTAAACTCAGATCATCACTCCTGGTGGCTAACATCTGCTGAGCTGTCTTACTGACTCTCCTTTATTAACTTCATCTTATTGGTTTTTTTGTAGTTTATGCTGTAGTTAACAACATTTTATTAGAGTGATTGGCATGAGGTTTGCTACCATTGAGCATTTATGATGAACCAGACTGAAAAGCTCTGCCTCATTTTTGTTTAGTATTAAAACAAATCATTAGGACTGGGCATACAACTCAGAGCCAGAATGCTTGAAAAACCTATGAAATGTTCTCAGTACAAAATAAAATTAATTGGAGAAATATCTTAGACCTCATCTATTGAGATTTATCTATTGTAACTTCTATATGGATTAACCTCGAACAGAATTGACAATTTACTTAACAATTTTGAGACTGTATAAAAAAATCATCCTATTAATTAAAATTAATATTCAATTTAACTTCTATCTACCTACCACTCTACCTCCTTATCAGAATTATCCTCCTGTATATATGATTTGTCTTACTTACCAAATGATATACCATGTAGTACTGCAGAGATAATTCAATTAAAAATACTTTTATTTTCTGCAATTGTAGAGGACCAGTGTTAAATTCCCAGTACCCACATGTGATTATAATCACCTACATTTCTGGCACTAGGGGATACAAAGCCATTTTTTGGTTTCTAAGAGCTACTGCACACAAGGTATACAAAAATGCATGCAAACAGACACGAGTAAACATGAGCACAATCATGAACATAGGTAAATAAAATGTATAGTTTTGCAAGTACTCAGATAATGACGTGTTATTTTAAAATTTTACTTCATGTGAATTTTTTTCTGAATGTCATGCCAGTTATTTTAAAGTAGGAAAACAATAGGTCACCAACCCTGGTATAATCATGATAGAAAGTGTGGCATTAACAATCACAATAAAATGTGAATTGTTATTTATCCATGGTCTTTTAACCAGCACTCAGTATGCTTGACCCAGTAATTTTTTTCTCTCTTCATTGCTGTTCCTGGGTCTGGATTACATTTTGAATTTCAGCTTTTAATTCTTTAGTGTTTTCATGCTGTGTTTGTACTTAAGGGTTTTCTATGCAATGTTATGTTGATACATTTAAATCTTTTCAGAGCATGAGGATTGCCCCTTCTTTTAGCCCTATTAAGGTGTAGTTTGGACACAAAGGGATGATAGAAAGAAGAGTCCCAGTTTGGGGAAGCAAAAATTAGAGCAAATGATCATTTGACTGATGGATCACTCCATTTCTTTGATGCAATTATTAGTTTTAATCTGACTTGGAGAATGAATGCTCCCAAGATCCTGCTGTGTGATTGTAAAGGAGAATAATAATGCAGTACTCCATATGCATAAGGGCTTTGCATCTGATAAATACACAGCTCTTTGAAAGTAGTATATTAAGACATTTCTAAGATAAAGAACCAAAATGTTTTTCGTTCCATGGACTGAAAAACAAGTGCTGTGATTTATCCATTTCCCATTTCCGAGAGTAATATCACTTTTCTTTCCTATCCCAACTACTTTTACATTTCGGGATCTGAAAGTGAAATAATTATTTGGTATTGTGGTCATTTCACCCCACGTTCATCTAGTCCCCTGATTTTCCAAGCTAAAAGCTTCTTTATTTAGGAGCCGTCTGACCTGTATTGTTTATTTATTTAAAAATCTCTTTAGAAGGTTTTGTGTGTAGTCTGTTTCTGCTCTCTTAGTTCAAGCATGATTTAATATGTCAACATGGGTTTGCTTAACTGCATTTGATTGTCTTCCATACTTTACTAACTCCCAGGCAGTCTCCTTTTAAGCATGCTGCTTCTGAGATAAATGAAATGTCATAACAATGCAAACTCTTTTTTTGTGTGTGTGACAGCAATAGATTTCTTTGACACAGTTAGTGGTTGAAACAAGATGGGGGCAGAATTAAGCAGTAACCATAGACTACACTGAAGTTACATTGCTATTCTTCAGGTCCAGACAATAGAATTACAATAGAACCATATATTTGAGCCAGGAAGAACATCAGTATTTTCTCAGGACAAAATGGGTTTAAATCCAAAATAAAAATAAAATACTGTGAACAGAAAGAAAACATCTGTTAACAGTACCACCATAATAACTTTCAAAGATAACACCTTATTGCTCCAGGTTCATATATTCCAAGTCTTTTTTTGCCAGAGCCTGAGTTGTTATTGCTTTTGCTACATAGTGTTATCAACTTATCCACAGTAACAGATTTTCCCATTTCCTCTAAAAGTGGATTTCAAAGTCTCAGTTAAATAGGTAGATTTTGAAGACTATTGTCCTAAAGCTTATTTGGCACAAATAAAATCTGCAGTATGTGTTTCAACCTCAACGAACAGTTGAAGCAAACTGAATGTAAAGCCAATTTATTCAAACTAAAATGAGGGTAGTTATCCAGTCAAAACTCACAATGGATTTAAACAATTCCTCAGGATGAATTAACCCAAACAATTCTCAGACATTTTAGGTTTATAGAAAAAAGGAAGTGACACATGAAGTAACAAAAAAGGACATCAGAAGAAATGGATTGATACAATTGTGTTGCTTGGTTGGCAAGACTATCCAGAGGTAGTTAGCGATCAGTCACTTATCTTACATGTTCCAGGAAAGAAGTGACTCAAGTGGGAGCAAGATGCTCTGCTGTTTACCTGCCTACAAGGAACCACTGTTATGTTTTTAAAAAGACAAAGAGAGGAGGAATATGTCTGATGAATTTGTAGTCAGGGATGGAAGAAGGGGTGTCTCCGAGGGCCTATCCCTTCCCACTAAGGGACCAGCCATAAGATGGTATAGTATAGAATAGAGTTTATTCAGGGAATGGGGAGGGAAGTTAGCAGGGAGTTAGCTATTAGGGAGGGGGTGGGGAAAGAGGAGTGGAGACACATAGACAAAGAGGAAAGATGAGAATGGGAAGAGAGGGGGAAGGGAGAAAGGGGCCAGAAGACAGAGCAGGAGCTACAAGGCAAGGGCAAGAGCAAGAGAGAGAGGAGGGGGCAAGCAGCCCCTTTTATAGTGAGTCAGGCACATTTAGCTGTTGCCAGGTAACTGTGGGACAAGAGCTTAGACAAAATGCTAACAACCATGCTCAAACAATCAGCTTATTTAACTGGATCATGCTCTTGATCATCCAAGTGGGCATGGTTTGCTTTTCAACCCATTTCTGTCATGACTGGAAGATAGCTTATACCCTTTAATTTAGTACTCTAAGCATTAGTTAAAATTTTTAAACAATTATAATACACTAGCAAAACGGCTGCATCTTGAATATTTGTTTCTATTTTCAGTTTTTTCACTTGCATTTGTTTTTGTGAGCAACACTATGTGATGGTGACCTGACCTCTGAAGGACGGACAGAGTGTGGAAGTCTGACATGAGATTCTCCCCATGTCCCGTCCCCCAAACCTTGATTCTAGTCATCTGGCAGCTATGCATGCCAAAGCCTGGAAACACTAGCTTATTTTCCGAGTATCATTTGTATGTATGGAATAATCACACATTTGATATAAAGTTGAGCAACTAGACATGTTCCAAGTGAATTAAATATGTTATAGAAACGATGAGATTCATTCATGAAAGTAAGAAGGATTAAAGCATTCAGAAGCACAGACTGGGTGAGGAATCTGAAATCTGAAGTTGGGAAAAAAAAAAAAAAAAAACACCTTGATGAAGGTGAATGTTTTTCACAAGATCTGAAATCTGAAGTTTGGCAAAAAAAAAAAAAAAAAAAAAAAAAAAAAAAAAAAAAAAAAAACCTTGATGAAGGTGAATGTTTTCACAAGGGCATTGTGCTGTCATGGAGGGGAAGTCTGAGTTCCCACCCTTAGGCTCAAGGGGGCATGGGTTATTTTTACCTGTAGTTAGAAGGAAGTACAGTTAAACAAGGACAATGACCTTGTTCTACAAAATACAAATATGCAGTAATGGAAACAGTTTGACTTAAAAATAGAGTTTAAAAGGTAATTGTATAGGAGAAATTATATGGACCTCAGAGAATAAGAGCAAAGGTCTGGGGTCTCAGACTTGTCAGGATATTTCAGCTGAGCTGGTAAGGCAAGAAGGGAGATGGAACGTAAATACGAACCGCTGTGTGCCTGTGCTGTTAAATGTTTTATTCATATCCTCCTTTAAGCATGACAACATCCTGAGAGCCAGTTTCTGGGGCAACTGGAGCTGAGAAAAGTTAATTTTGCAGGATCACACAAACCCGAACTAGGAAAGTGGTAGGTGAGATGCTCAACCCCAGGTGTGTTTGTGTCAGCCAGGATCTTTCTTCCAAGCTGTGTATTCTATATTCAAATTCTTCGAGACTCTTATTATGTTACCTGTATACATGTCATCTGTGAGCTTAATGTGCCTGTCTTGTGTGGGCTGTAATGAAGTACAATTGAGAGAGGTGTCCCAGAAAACAAACAGAAGGAGGTGTAGTTCAGGCCCTATTTTTAGATATCACACTAAGAAAGTAGTAGAAATGAAACATACAGTAACGTGGAGAATAACTGTTTAGTACAGGGATAATTAGACTTGCTAGATCATTCAGGGAGTAAAGGAGTCGGCCTCTGAGCCTAAAATCCCGAGTCCTTGTCCTGAAGCATGTGATTACAGGAGACACTGACTCTCAACAAATTGTCCTCTGACTTCCACATGACTATCATAACATGCATGCCCCACTCCCTGCAAGTCACATACACATGTACACGCACTGCACATGCTCATGCACACACTAGAAATGCAGTGTGCATGATAGGGAATTGAAATGCTAAGGAAAATAAAGAAGTGGGAATGTTTAGAAGAATACCAATATTCATGTTTCCCTGGGCATACTAAGCTTCAAGATTATGGTTCACACATAGGAAAACATTTATACTTTACCAAGCGTTCTATGAGAACATGTAAATAAAGAGTGAATTATATTTTGTATAAGACCTGAATGCATGCACTGGAGAAAAAAAATTGTGTCAGGATGTTGTAACTTTTAAATACATTTCCAACTTCTGCTTTTGTTCCTTCTTGCCTGCTAAAGTTTCTTTGTTTTTGTTGTTTTTTTCTTTGTTTTGCTTCATTTTTATGTCCCCGATAAAGCTTTTTAAAAATTTCTTTTCTGAAATATTAGAGTGACACTTCATTCAATTGTAGTGCTTGCTTTTGCTATTTCTATTTTTGGGGGGTGTGATACATAAATAATGCAAAAATGGGCATGGAGACCTTGATAGAATTCAAATGTACATCATCCTCTGTACTTTGTTGCCCAATAAACAAACACATTAATTTTCTTTCTATTGTAATTGCTTCATTTAGATAGCTAATAATTGACATTGACAAGAGAAATAATCATTTTATTAGATTGAGATATATGGAGATGTATTTACTTATGGTTTTATTTATTTATTTATTCTGGATTGTTTTAAAAAAATGTATTGCTTTGTATATCATCATTTGGAACCACCAATCGTCAAGAATAACATGAAAATTCTTGAAAGTGCTTTGGCATAGATTTTGGTTTCTGTTATTGCATGGTGTCAGAATTAGTGCTTAATCTCAGAGAAGAACATTTTTTGTTTTGTTTTTGTTTTTTCGAGACAGGGTTTCTTGTATAGCCCTGGCTGTCCTGGAACTCACTCTGTATACCAGGCTGGCCTTGAACTCAGAAATCTGCTTGCCTCTGCCTCTCTAGTGCTAGGATAAATGGCTTGAGCCACCCACTGCCCGGCCAAGAGAATAATTTTTAATTCAAAGTCAATGAAAGATAAGACAAATAGTTTTCTTCAGTAAACTTGTATTTGACCTTGAAAACTCTGAGATTTTGACTACTAGATCAGGATGTTCTTCTAGGTTTTTAATAGCTGTTATTTTCTTTAATCTACTCTACTTTTATTTCTATACCTAATTACTTCTCTTGCATAGTTTTCTTAATTATCTGTTCTCTCAGAGGACTATTTCTCTCTCTATACACACACACACCACACACACACACACACACACACACATATATATATATATATATATATATATATATATATATATAGAGAGAGAGAGAGAGAGAGAGAGAGAGTTTTCTTTAGGGAACCTTAACTCTTTAGAAAAATAGTTTCTGTAGTTGTGTTAACTTTTTATCTTTTATTTACTTATTTTTTTACACTCCAGATTTTATTCATCTTCACCCCCCCCAACTTCTACCCTCCAACTGTTCCATATCTCATACCTCCTCCCGACCCCTTGTCTCCACAAAGATGTCCTCACCCCTGACCCAACCAGACCCCTAAACTCTCTGGGGAGTTGTTTTAATTTTTGAGGACACTTTATCTTTGCTCATTCAGATTCAGAGAATGAAGCTGTTGTGATATCTCAGTACATCACTTTGCACATGAATATTTGCTAAGTGTTCATAAGATTTTTTTTTCTGAAAAATAACTCATCCTTTGTAGCTTGTTTAACAGAAACGATGATAATGTGAGTGAATGTAAAATAACCTTTTATTAGCCTGATGTAATTGTCATCTTGAAGGCTTACAAGTGAGTAAGCTTCCCTTGTCTAGTTCTTTCTGAACTCTGGCTGGCTGGTTCAACTCAGCTGTTCTGGCCAAACTTCTCTTTAAGCTAACTGGTTCAGTCTCACTTTGCTCAGCTTCTCAATAAATTTCTCTGCTTGGCCTCAAACCATCTCTGATCTAATCTTCTGGCTTCTTCTCACTCTCTGTCTAGTTCTGTATTTACCTGTGAGTAGCACCTTCTCTCTGTAACCTGTTCCTGTAAAAACAACCTCAGGACTCCATGAACTGAGCTGCTATGT
This sequence comes from Arvicanthis niloticus, assembly GCF_011762505.2. NCBI lineage: Eukaryota > Metazoa > Chordata > Mammalia > Rodentia > Muridae > Arvicanthis > Arvicanthis niloticus. The sequence continues at coordinate 84,139,660 of NC_047664.1, read as the reverse complement.
TCTCTACTGCACTGCACTGCCTCTCAACTTACCTATTTAACCAAACTGACTGCACAGAACTAACTCCTGAGTCCTGGAATTAAAGGCATGTATCACCATGTTTGGATCCAAACTTTTCTCTACCTGGCCCTAGCTGTTTGTAGAGCTGGTAAGATTGCTAAGGCAATTAAGAAACTTGTCATCAAGTCTGAGGATCTGAATTTGATTCCTGGGACATACATGCTAGAGACACAGAACCAGTGTTCTATGTTGTCCTTATAACAGAGTTTCTTGTGTTAAGCACAGAGAAAAAAATTTATATATATATATGTGTGTGTGTGTGTGTGCACGTGAGTGTCGTGCTTACCTGTGTAAATCTATTAAAATTTTAAAACAGAACTTAAAACTCTGTGTAAGATAAATGTTTTGACAGCATGCACAAGTTCTATGCAAGTTCAAGCTGGATCATATCTCATCATAAAGATGGGAAATAGGCCTGGAATACACCCTTATCTGAGGATCTATTTGCAATTAATAGCTGCTGGTCAAGGGAGACAGAATATTTTCTTTAATAATGTTGACACTGATAAGTTGACCATTATTCATTAGATGTCCATACAGGTTTCCTTGTAGTTTCTATGATGGCCCAACACCGAGCCTTTTACCAGGATTGTAGTAACCAGGGAGAAATTTCCTGCTATGGACTGATACTAGATTTAAATCAGAAAGTGGTTGGTTAGCCTTGTAATTGCTTTGCCACTATTCCTCCAGTGAGCAGTGGCTGTTTCCTGCCTGAAGATATAGTGAACATTAATTGTCTCCTGAAGATATGAAGTCATGTCTTCAGTGATGTAGCTACTGATGAGTTGCCCATGCTCCAGTAAATAACCTTTATCTATGTTCATTTAAGTAAACTTAATGAAACATTAAACTCATTGCAAAACACTCAAAAAAGACATGAAATTGGGAAATTTGTGCAAAGAAAGACTTCATTGGGAAAGAATGGGAAAAAGAGATATGTTTTACAAGCTGTACTACCTTGTCTGGCCTCAGTGGGAGAGAAAGCACATAGCCATCACAGAGTCCCAGGGTGTTGTGGATACCTAGGGAGACCCCCCACTTTCTCAGAAGGGAAGGGGAGGGGACAGGGGAAGAGGATTGTGGGAGGGGTGACCAGGAGGCAGGCAGTGAGTAAGATGTAAATTAATAACTAAAAAAAATTAAATTAAATTAAAAATAATAAATTAAAGAGTGTTACAGGAGTGTATATGACCAAAACACACTTTGTAAATGCTACAATATCAAAGAATAAGTTAAAAAATTCCTTGTGCTCATTCTGTTACTTTAAGTCCATAACCTTTTGAAATACGAATTTGGTATATCTCATTCCTGACACTGGAGGTCTCATTGGGTAGAAAGAGATAGTTGGAGATTTGCTTCACATCATTTGGTGTTTTCATTTCTACTTCTTTAATTTATGTATTTATTTATAATATATTCATATTCTATTAGACACACATACATAAAATCAGAAAACATAATATATAAGCTAGAGACCAGTAAAGTAAAAATGCCTAAACAAAAGAGAGTGATCTGTGCAATCATTCTTGAATTCTCTTTGAGTTGGCTGTTCATCGCTCGATGTGGGGCTGCCTTAAGTGAAGTTTTATACACAGTGAAATTTGTTTTCTAAAAGAAAGAAGGCATGGAATTGGAATAGAAAACAGATGGAGAGAATCAGGGAGGAGATGTGGAGGGGAAACCATGATTACAATGCATTTATGAAAAATGTCTATTTTTAATAAAAAAAGAAAAATAGAAGGTAAGAAAGACAAGTATAAATTTGAAATATTTTTGCATGAGAGACATACAAAATAATGGTTTGAAGTGACAGTAAAAATACTGAAGGTTGATATTGTTAGAAGTTAATATCTTTCACAGGCAACAATTTTTTTATCAAAAAATGTTCTTTAATCAATAAATGAAAAATGTCATGTTTTGAATTAATGATGATGTGCATTTGAAAAATATTCTTTTTGTATATGTGAGGTATATTTTGCCTATTTAACTCATTTTCATAGTTTAATAGGAAATAAAATCATAGAGTAATGAATTAAAAGACTGAAATGAATTGTGAACATTTACTAAATTATTTTTAAAGTAACAGAAAAATAGCATTTTAGCAAAGTAACACATGATGTGATTCATTAATTAATATCGAACAACGTTATATGTCCATAGTCTGCCAAGTGAGTAAACGTACCATTTTATAAATGTACTTTCTTCCTTGCATTGGTTTATGTGAAAATCAATAAAAAACCATATCTTTCTTATATAAAAAAATCAAACGGTATATGTTCAGAAGAGTGATAAGCACAGCCATAGGGAATAGTGCTGGACCACAATAAATTAGCCTTATTGTTCTACCTTATCTTCCTGGAGTACAAGGTTAATGAGTACCATGGGCTGTATGCATTATTCATAACTGCAATCAGGTCTTTATTCTGCTGGGTCTTTATCCAACTGCAAATTGTTGTTCTTCCCATAAAAAAAAAATCTTGATCAACTATTGTTATATTTAATTTCACTGTGTTATACTGGTGACATATATATTAATTCATATATACATATTCTGAACATGCCAATCAAATCAACAAAAAGCCATGAAAGAATAATGTCTTTTAGGACACAAGCTAGAAAGATAATGATGGTCAATCACTGTCATTTATTTTGCTTCTATTTTCTCTCTTTTAATTCATTTTATTTACAAGGAAGAATTTTTTGATGCTCTCATTTGTGGCAATATTTCTCTTTAAATATTATAAGCTTTTAAACAATGTTCTTATGATTAATTTCACCCTTTTCTCTCTTTTATTCTCACTTGTCTATAAAACCCTTGTGAAAAGGAATTTTGCTGTTCTTTTTACCCACACTTTTATCACTTTCAGACGGAACTGTCCTGTGGTTTCAATATATTTTAATTGAATTTAATAAAGATAGTTATGTATTTGAAAACCAAAATATTTTTACTGGCTAGCAATTTAGTAAGAATTTTGTTATGAGATTCAGATAATGAAATATGTTTTCACAGGGGTAATTCACTTCATCTCTTCTTATGTAGGAGATAAAACTCATAATAAAGAAAAATAGAGGTAATTTTAAGGGCAATAGAAATATATCTTCTTACATTATTATGTATTCAGAGTTATGAGGTAGTTTTAGACATTCATAATTATTTATGCCTATAGTTCCAGAATTCAGGAAACTAATACAGGAGAAGTCGTACATGTATTCAAGGCTAGTCTGAGATACACAGTAAAATAGTCTTTAAAAAACTTGTGTTTGAAACTATAGGATGGCCAACCTGAAACAATCCCGTGTTTATTTTCTTTGATTCTAGTCCACTGCAGACTTCAGGGCACATGGGAGAACTAGGGACCTGATTTTTCCTCTGCTTTGGCAAAGTAGGACCTTCTCACTAACCAGAAACTTCCAAGATCAAGCTAGCAGAAAGATAGCTTTACCCTTAGCGTTCCTTCATCTCTAAAGAACCAGGAAATTATTTTAGATGTTTCTGCATCCTTTACCAAACTAAAGACAAGTTTTCAGAGAATTCAACTTCAGGAAATACTTTATTTTACCTCTGTTTGATTAATTCATATATTTCCCTTCAGTAAGTTTAGAACATTTTGAGAATTACATTATTTTAGGCCTCCTCTTTTATTTCTCCTAATTGCTAGTAACTTCTGATACTAAAGCAGCAATTTGTTAATTTCTTTGAAAAAGAAATAAATAACCCAGAAGTTGTTTTGAATAACCAGTGGCTGGTTTTGCTTATCTAATGCATATTTTTCATGTAGTCTTAAGTACAGATTTTAAAAAGGAAAGTTATGTAAGGTGTATCTAAAAATGCCTGCTCCCCTGACTCAGACTAAAACTATAATTTTAACACTTGGAAAATTAGTCATAGATTGTTTGTCATAAGGAAAATTTTAGCTAGACCTAATGTAACAAATGGATTACTACCCGTATGTCCTTCTGTGCATACTAATGATTTATTTTATTCTAAATTAATTAAAGAAAATTAAAGTACAACTCAGAATCTGTGATGCTGATGGGTAATTCCACCTCTGCACGCTTTAATGCAACTATAATGCAAAGTGTTGTGAAATTTGAGTACATAAGTTTCTAACATATATACGTACAGATTGTTCTAAATTTTTATTTAATATTTCAGTCTTTGTTTGATTTCATCAAAATTTAAAATTTCTGCTTGTAACAATCAGAATGGAGTATGGTTCAAACACTCATTGATTTTATGACTTCATGAAATAATTTGTTTTCCATTCAGAAAGATTGCCATTCAATAGGTAATATGTCAATGACTTTTTTAGTCTTGTCCTGTATTTAATTTAAGGGAAGTAAAATACGTTGAAGATATTTCAAAGTCTAATGAAGATTTATTCTATTGCAAGTTAATATAAATAGGATTTGAAATGTTAATATGTTTTTAATAAGCATAAGAAATAATAAAATAAAAGTCTTGAATCTGAAGGTTTTAAAGACAAATTACTTTTAGTATACATAAAGGATTCAGACCTACAGATTGCATTACACCAGATGAAGTTTCAAAAAACTCAGACTGGTGAATGGAGCCTAAATAGGGAATGGTATTTAAAAACTACAACTGCCAGAAGAAGAGGGACGTGCAGGGTCACTTTACTTGATTCTTAGGATCAGTCCTTGAATTAACACAGTGGGTTTGAAATAGTCCTAAAAATACTTTCCCTCTAAGTTTCTTAATAATATTGGATTTTCTGTTATAAAAAGAGTCATAAGTGGTTATCTTCATTTATATTTCATAAATACACATACTCAAGGAACTCTTGTCTTACTCACATCTTACCTAACTTCCTCTGCCTGATCAGCGAAGTTTGGAAAGCAAAGTAATTAGAAGAAAAAGATAGGTAATGTTCATTATCACATTATCACATGCAAATTGCTGATGCCTTCTCTAGTTGTTTTCTAAAATGAAGGTTTTCTAAAGTGAAGGTGGACAGAGTATTTCCTTTTCTGGAAGAAAGGGGAGTAGGGTGATTACTTTTGGAAATTGTTTTCTTGATTTTATAAAAAAGGAAGAGAGGAAAATATTTTTTCTCTCAATTACATTCAATTCAGAATAGTTCTTATGGCAAAATGATATGTTTTATGTCACATATTCCCCAGATTATTAATTTATTATTCTGCTTTCATAACATATTTTCTGTTCTCTAAAGATCTTTTTGGGATATGCATATTTTGTTCTTTAATTTCCACAAGGTCTAGACCATTAATATGATCATATTGTAAATATGAGAAATAGAGTAATTGGCATTGTCTTTAGTTCTAGAAAGACATTATTTTTTAAACATTGTTTAATTTATAGTATTCTTTTTATTTTTTTATTTTTTTGGTTTTTCGAGACAGGGTTTCTCTGTGTAGCCCTGGCTGTCCCGGAACTCACTCTGTAGACCAGGCTGGCCTTGATCTCAGAAATCCACCTGCCTCTGCCTCCCAAGTTCTGGGATTGAAAGCGTGCGCCACCACCGTCCAGCAATTTACAGTATTCTTATGGAAATCTTTATTATTTATGGTATGCAATGGCCTGGACAGTTTGTCAATAATAGATTACTGAGTGAAACATGAGTGAATCATGTGCTTTGAATAAAAAAAAACATTCACTACTTCGGATATGTAGACTATGATCAAAGAAATGACTCATCAGTTTGAGAATCGAATTTTTCATGTAATTTTGTAATACACATTAAAGTACCATTTCTTTTTCTATAGTGCAATATAACATGTCATAAGCACTAATATTGTTTTTTCCCCTTGGTTTTACCATGTTTTTAAGTCTCTGGAATTATTTTACTTGTGCTTTGGTAAGATAATATTAGTGTAGCTAAAATTTTATAAGTAGTATTAGCTTTATAATTTAAAGGCAGTAAAATATTAAAGTGAGTAAAATTTTGATGATTGAATTTTGATGATTCTTCTGTTAAAATCTTGTTAGTGAAGTGTAAAACTTTTTAATTTTATTTTTGAGATTATCATATAATTTTAACATTTCTCCATTTCCTTCCACCAAACTCTTTCAGATACCCTCTCCTTTAAATCTGTGTCCTCTTTTTACAATAATTGTTATAATATCCATATATGAATATTTATGTACATTTAGAATTATAACCTTTTGAGTCAATACACTATTACCTGTATATATATTTTCAGGGCTGAAAGTTTGCTAGTGGACAAGCAATTAGTGTACTCTCCGCTGGAGAATATAGCCTCTCTTGCTCTCAGCTTTTCTTAGTTTCCTGTAATTCTTTGTGTTGGGCTGAGAGGCCTTTTGGGTTTTCAGTGTTCACTTTTCCATGTTCACCAGTGTCATCTCAGTTCAGCTAATGTTTGGGAAATCTTGCTTTTGAGACTTTATGAAGTACTTTCTGATATCAGTAGGAGACAGTCTCAAGCAGATTCCAATATCATTCTTCTGCAATGTTTCCTAAGACTAAGTTGTGGGATATTTTTTAACTGTATCCGTTGGGACTGGGTTCCACAATTATCTGTATTTCTGTTTGTGGTGTTCATGTATTACAAAGAGAAGTTTCCTTGATAAAGAGCGAAGACTACACTTATCTGTAGGTATAAGATCAAATGTTTACAGATTTTATTTTGGGTTTATTTTGATTTAATAATTTATTTGTTATATATTCTCTTCCAGTGACCTTGAATTTGCTCAGACTTAATATTTAGCTAAGTTTACAGCATCAGGCATGGTTTCCTTCTGGTTGTAACTGTTTAAATCCAATTACAGAGCTACTGGTTAATACCAAGATACATATATGGAGGAATTATAATCATGCAACATGGATGCTCTGGAAAGGCCTCTCAACGGCTCCTCACAGCGGGGCCCAATAACACGAGAAAGTCCGTGGGTTTTTGCGGGCTTTAATGTCATGGCGGATGGTGGATGGATCTGGATGCACCCCCCCCCCCAAAAAGAAAAAAAAAAAAAAAAACAGGGCAGACCTGCGTTAAATGGAAAGAGAGAGAGGGGGGAGGGGCTGGGAAAGAATGTTTAATTGGCTCCACACTCTGGTCTTCAGGTACCTCATTAGTATGAAAATCTCTCTGAGGCTTGTTCCTCCTGACTGACAGCCATAGACCTCTCTGTGGGAGGGGCTGTGGAGAGGTCTGCAGCTAAATGAAAAGAACCAGGGCCCAGGAGCAGAGCTGAACTCCTGCCTTCCAATAATGGTCCAGGGTTCCAAGCTCGTGTTCGACTAAGCACCCAGCTGCTTCTCACAGCCCACCACCCCACATCTATCTATCTATCTATCTATCTATCTATCTATCTATCTATCTATCTATCTATCTATCTGTATATAAATGTGTGTGTGTGTGTGTAGTGATACCAGTAGAACATTCTAGTAACTAATGTAGTTCATGAATTAATTTAATTTATAATTAAGCCACGTATAATTAATCAGTAACAGTGAATGTTAAGTACAGTAAAATGATGCACAGTTTATCTGGTTTTGTGACATAAATGTGAGCAAATAACTCAGGATATCTGTGTTGGTGGAAACGGTTGGTCTAGTGGAAGTGCCTTAACTTATGAGACAAAATGTGGGTGAACTTCAATGCAATGTTACGTGATAATTTTCCACTTTTTCTTTTGTTCTTTACAGTGACTCCCACAAACTCTAGCCCTATATCTAGGTTGTTATCTGCATTTATTCATGTAGCAATTCTTAGCCTGTGTTTTAATAATTCTGTTGATTTCAAATTAAAGTATGAATAATGGAAATATGCAAAACCTGTTTATCATTTTATTATGTGAAAGGGAATAATGAGCTTAAAATATAATTGTGTAAGACAACTAATTTGAATGGATGTTTTTGTTGTTATTCTTTGAACCCTTCTTCAATCAAAAGACAGCATCAGTAAATATATATCAATTTAAGTTATAAGCTATTCTTTTATTCATAGCAGCACAGTTTTAACCAGAAAGAAATGATAGAATTGTCATTAACTTGTAATATATTTGAAGTTAACTACCTGTCACATGAGTACATACAGCTAGAAGCATTAATTTAAAAAAGATATCTTTCAAGTACTACAGTCAAATAGTTAAAACCTTCCTAAAATTGTTTTATTTAAATTTTAGAAACTAAAATATAGGAACTTTTAGTTAAATAAATTAAAATTATTGTAGTTATTAAGCACAATACTAAAAAAATATTAAAATACTAATTATAGTTATCAGACAAGACCCCTTAGTTTGTGAAATCAGTCTTAGCAAATGTTTCTCAATGGAGTTGAAAAACAATCAAATATACAGCTATTTTCTCAAAATGAGTGTCAGAAAGTCCAGTATCTATTCAAGACCAGAAGGTTGTTTTCTGACTTTCATAAAGAATCTTATTCATGTCTCTGTTTGTAGTGTGAGATTGTCATTTCCACACATAGACCTGGTGTGAGTGGCCAGGGAACAAATGTCAGAATGTAGGAAGCCCTGCTTTGAATTCCCTGGGAGTTGCTCTCAGTGCCTATCTGTCTTAGCCTCTCCAGCATTTCCCGTGCGAGTATCATAATAAAATAAGATGAAAGCATTAATGTTAAGAAATAAAGAAAACAAAACAAAGTCTGCAATGAGCAGCAAGAACTTTTAGGCCTTCATTTTCCTGTTTCCCTTGAGTGCATGCATGTTCCTGTGATGATAGATAAAGACTGCTGGACAAATATATCTTATTTATATGATTCCTGAGTGAACTGTGTTTAAGTGCCACTATTCTAAATTTCTGTACTTCTGTGTCTGAACACGGGCTTGTAAGGCCCCCAGAGATGCTTTGTTGTGATAAAAACTTTTATTTTGTGAAGTACTTATTTCTTTACTCACTACTCACTTCCTAAGCAAACAATTGTTGGAAGAATCAATATTTGAAGAGATGAGTATAAGAAAAAAACCTGTCTGGTGACTAATAACTTCACATTCTATGTGTGCCATATTTATTAATCTCTCAGTTTATCATTATAAATTTCTCCCAAGCATGGAGAGCACTGTCCTGGGTTGTTTCTAGATCTCATGGTTCATGCCAAAGGAGACATGTCTGGAGAGTTTTGACTTTTTGTTGCAATTATTTTCAATGATTAAGCTTTGAGTTCTAGAGGTGCATTTGTGTTTATTTACAGTTATTTAGAACTAAACTAATCTTGATTGCGTTTGATTCCTTCATAGGGTTAGAACTGACACAATTTATATATGTAAAGGTAGAAAGAAAATTTCTATCACCATATATAGAGAGATGTAAGCTTGGTGGGTACTCTCTAGTTACAAAGTTTTCTGACACAACATTATCTACAGGTTGAGGAATGAAGAAGAATGGGGAAAGTGGATATTTTTATATTATTATAGAAGTACTTACAGGGCAGAATTTGGACATGTTGAGATATAATAGGAGAAGAACTAACCGATTCCAAGGATTGTGGAAATTTAGGTATCTGTTCATCTTAGGAATTGGGCAAAAATAATGTGAATATGCCTTGAATTCCATAGGCTGTTTTGACTGTAGTGATTCCTTCTGGATTGTCTGTCTGATCAATTCAATTGACCAGTTTGTCTGCTTCTTCTTTATTGTTGTCCTAAGATAATTTATTTATTATTATCTGAAATCTTTTAGTTTCTATGGCTAGAAACACATTCCCCAAATCAAAACCAATGTTTTCTTGTGAAATAGTTTTTACTTAAATATCCCACCTCTCTCCTAAAAATTCAGGGCCTCATGCATACTAGCCACTTCCTCTCTCACAAAGATATCAGCTCACTTGGTATTTCTTCTGTAGTAGGGAAAAATTTTGCCATCACATTCAGTGATCTTAGAAACTGACTTTAAGGACTATGTAATCTTTTACTATGTTAATATATTGTGAACTTATTAAATAACATTTCATCATTAGATATTTATACTCTTTTTTGATACATCTGTGGAGCGACATACCAGTAAATTTCCACTTATACCAATATTTGTTATGTTTCATAAACTTCTAAGTGTAAAACTTCAATAATATGAATATAAATGTCTGGAAATTTTCAGAACTTTTGAAAGATTTTAAATACACTAGGATCATTGCAATAAGTACTCATATTTAAATAGCAAATGAACAAGGAAAGCATACTATCTTAACTCCCAATTTATAATTTTGAGTTCCACCCAAAGCATACTTTGTGAATTCCATATAGATAACTTGAAATCTTATCGCCAGTGAAGTGTGTTTCAGCTGCATACCATGTGAACTCTAATGTGTATGACCATGTATAATATTGTAGGAAATAGTATTTTTCTAAGTCTCTCAATACTTTTTTCTTTTTTTTTACTTCACGAATTATTTAATTGACTCATGCTTAGAAGTTTTGAATTAGTATAGGGGCTTTGGTTTAAATAGTCAGCTTCAATCTTTTTTCTAGGCTGCTGCATTCTTATCTCTAGAATGCCTACTATGGAGCTTAAATGTGAATTAACATGAGAAAAATAATGAAAATAGTAAGAATGATTATTGTGTTGGTTTGAATGACAATCACTCCCGTAGACTCATACTTTTGAGTGATTAGTCACCAGGGAGTGAAAATGTTTGAAAGTCTTTCAAGGGTTAGAAGGTGTGCCTTTGTTGGAGTAGGCATGTCCTTGTTGGAGAAAGTGTGTCGTTGAGCGGACTTTAAGGTTTCAAGAATTTATGCCATGCCCAGCATTGCTTTCTCTTTCTTTCCCAAAGGATCAGGATATAGCTCTCAGCTACTGTTCCAGTCCATGCCTTGCATATGGTTATCCCTACCATAATGGTAATAGACCAAACCTCTGAGACTATCTTAAATGCTCTCTTTTATTAGCGTTACCTTGTTTACAGTATTTCTTCACAGTAATAGAATAGTAGCCAAGACAGAAGATGACATTATCAAAACTAGTAAAACTGTAAGCCATATATGTACTTGATGAATAACTGTAGGATGATATTTTGAGAAAAGTAACTGAAATCACACCAATCCTATGTATTCTAGTTTGAGTCTGAAAACCAAAATATTTCTTTAGAGATAAGGGTCTGAAAGACTATCAAAATGCACTGCATGATTCTTTTAAAAATTTTAATGTAAAGTAGATTCATTGGTACATTTTATTTTGGTCATATTTTTCCCTTCTATCAACTTCCATAATTTTAAATGTGTCCTTGGTCAATAAACACACACATCTATACTACATACTATAAAGCAAACATCTTAGACACATGCATTGCATAATTAGTTTTCTTTTTACAGTTTAAGAATGTATGTTCATTTAACCTCCAGAGGAGGTTGTTGCCAGTCATCATGCTGGTAGTCATCCGTCTTAAAGTAGTCTCCAGACATGAGCAATATCTATCTGCATCAGAAACCATCTCTTTCAGTCATGATATTTTTACCAGAAGAAGCTGACATAGTGGACTAAGGACCAGCTAGTGGCTAGGAAGTAGCAGGCTTCAAAAGGACCTTATTATTCATATTATTTTTATTTATTTATTTACTTATTTATTTATTTTTACACCCTTAAAGATGGTTCTAAGAATTAGATAAGTTAATATATATAGAAAATATCCTTTTTCATACTAACATTTTCTTCAGTTGTATTAGACGTATCATTAAAAATCTATTTTAAAGAAGCTAAGACAGTTGACATCAAACGTTAAAATTATTTATATTAGGGATTTGCATTTAAAACAAAATATGCTACAAAACTTTCGAAAGATTGTTGCAAGTAGTGCATTTTAAAATGTATAAATAATATATGGAAATACAGCTTAAGTTGGTCAAAATATCAAATTGCTGTTCAACCACTGTAACAACTACTTCCTGCTCCATATTTTTTAAGTAGAATAAATAAATGAAGTACAGAGCTGAACCAATAAATCCTCCATAAACCAAACCCATGACGTCAACCCTATACATACATTGAAAGGTATACTTCTCACAAATTACCTATTTGAAAGGGAGAAGGAAATCTTTTTAGCTGGCTGTTACCCATCTATGAAACAAAAGATTAGGAAGCAAGGATAAAATCATAAACAAAATTAATATCCAGTATTCTATAAATCCATTCAACTCGTTCATTATATTAGTGTCATTTATGGGTTATTGGCTTATAAAAACTTTAAGGAATTAATATATTGGCAATACCATTTACACTCTAAAGTAGATTTATAACTTTTTCTATAAATGAGTACTACAATAACTCTCTTATAAAATACATTGTATTCTATTAGTTTATCTTATATAGTTATTGATTTAGGACAAATAGATACTATAAATTTTGCAGTTGGTTTTATGGTAATTATCTATTCTATACATTTTATTCATAGTGAGCTACGTGAAAAAGGAGAATAGAAGTGTAGGGTAGAACACCAGAAAGAATCTTATGAAAGAGTGCTAAGTTACTTTATGTCTTCTTGATATTTCATACCTGATCATTCAATAAACCATGACATTGTATTACATCTTATTGATCTACATCGCCTTCTAATAAGCACTAAAAACCCTCAAATTATTCTTAGAATATGAAATTTTACTTTATATACAAAAATTCATTTTTAGGAAGACTAAATAAACAGGCCATAGATCCTAGTGAAAAGTACACAAGTCAAGGATAAGTAACATACAGGTATGTGAGTAAAAACAGAATATGCATTAGAAGAGTATTTCTAAATTAGAAAAGCCTACTATCTGTCTGTCTCATCTGTCTCTCTGTGCGTCTATCTGTCTGCAGGATGGATGTATGTATGTTTCGCTTTCTGTTGGGAGACAAAACTTTTCAACTGACTTGGTTAATAGACATATCCATATTCTCATTATAAATATGCTTCTAGACATGCATTCAGATACTATTTTGAAATTCTTTCTGAATTCATATAAAGATTGTTTTGGTTTTTTTTTTTTAACACATTCATATCTAAGAAACAAAATGTTGCTCCCTGAAGAGTATTTTGGTATCACAAATTTATAATTCACTGTTTACATTTGTTTCTTATTAAATCCTTTGTATAGAACTGGTTCTTTCTCTTAGTCAGGTGTGTTTGGCTTAGTAAGGACATTCAAAGATCAAATCTCAGACCTGCTAAAGGGCATTAATATTTCTTTTGTAGGCATTCTGTCTAAAAGAGAGGATGTTACTAAAACAATTTTCAGCAAACTACTCTGCAGTTGGCATAGTTCAACCACCCACACTGTTTCATGAAACAAAATAAACACAATAATTCTTGAAAAATTAGTGTCATTATTTTTGCTTTCACAGGACAAAAAAAAAATATTTTCAAGTTTATGTTAATCAATAGTTCAGTAATTGCACAAATAGAAGTAAGAGCTGAGTGTTTATATGTTAGTGCATGTACTCAAAGTGTGCAGTTTATATTTTCCTCATGCATGAGACTTGAATACACAAAAATGCATTCTTAAAATATTGCCATAAAACAAATAGACGAATCTAAACTTGGTGAGAAAAGGAAGCACCAGAAATGTTTCAAAAAGCTAAAAGAAATTAATTTTCTGAGAGAGGTGTTAATGCACTTCACATATTCTTGAGTGAACTTGCAGTTGGGTACTGAAAACAATTTATACTAATTAGCATGTTGTCAGTCACATTTCGCTCCTGTTAAAAATATGAGTGCTGTGACACAAACAAGTCTGCCACTAAAAGACATAGAAGCTTCTACCCAGGGGTTGTTCCTGTCTACTTGGGTGCTTTAGGGTCAGTTCTTCAGAGTCTCACCTGCAAACTAAATTGGAACAGCACTTTGCTGCCTCATTGGATTTCCATCAAAAATAAAGAAAGAATGAGAAAAAAAGGGAAAAGAAGGCAGGCAGATGGAATTTATAGAATGGGCGTGAAATTGATTTAGCATATGATTCACCATTGGCAACACAACTTATTTTATGAAAATGTTTGTTAGGAAATGTGTTTCAGAACAGTCCTCATTTCTAGGAATGGAGTTCTTTCGGAACCCTATGAGCCGTCACTTTGTGCTGTGCAACTGGATATGAAGAGTGTTAAGTGGTTTCCTGCAAATCCCAATATACATCTGCCAGAGTGAATTGTGTGTTTAATACACACTGCAATTTAATCCATTTAGACTGTTATTATATTGTGACATGTACACTGAATATCTTTGTAGCATGAATGGAATCGCTAACAGAAAGAGGAGACCCCATTGTTTTGCACCTTACAGTCATGAGAAAATAGAGGTGGAGAGCTCTTAATTACCATACTCCCCTGTTGTAAATGGGAGGCTCCCATGGCGGTCTCTTTGTCATGCAAAGGATCTTGGCATCATGAAAGACAAGTTTAAAGGGACATTTTGAAGGAAATGGGGATTGTAAGGTTGTAACCAAAGAATTGGCTAAATGAAACATTAGAACGTTTCTAACTTTGGAAAATTTAAGAGCATAATGATGAAAATATGCAAAATATGTCTTTTCTAGGCTACTATAGAACAGAAAAAAATGTGTTTGTAATGTATTAGAAACTACTAAATGAAAAAAAAAATTGGATTTAAATTGATATTTTGCTTGTATTCTGTTCCAGGTACGTTTCTACTACAAGTCAGTCTTTTAACAATATTTTTGACTGTCTATATGTCCAAAATGTATACGTACTATGCATAACTATGGCAGTCAGCAAATGCTCCATACTTGCTTCATCTTCCAGGCTACTTTGGTCTTTGATTGATCATATTTTACTCCCTTTAGACACACACACACACACACACACACACACACACACACACACATATATATATAATAAATTTAATCAAAGCATAGTATTATTAGAAGCAATAGTTATGAAATACATATAACCTTACACTTTTGGAAACAGACATGTCCAAAAATATATTAAGATATATTAAAGTAAATTGAAACCATGCAAAGTGAAAATTACTTAAGGCAATATTAGAAATCACTTATATTTAGAATCACTTATTACTTGGAAGACACTGATATGTCTTTTCTTTATAATTATAAGCTTCTTAGTGTTCTTCTTGTATAGAAGCAGAAGTTTAAAAATTACATACTTTATACCGGCATAAATGGGGCTGTTGCTGTGAAGTTGGTCTGAATATATTAGGTACTGAAGTTAAAAAGCTCTTCTTACAAGATTACATAATGATAGGATTTAGTGCATTAAAGTTCTATTAACGTTGATCCATTTAGCAAATGGGTCACAATTCACACTGAAAGTTAATTGGCCACTGAGAGAAGAATTTTGAAAAAGTCTCTTGGAGTGAACTCTTTTAATTTTATTTGACATTTGAGAGTTTCTTGCAATGTATTTTGATAAACTTCACCTACCTTTCCAACTTGGTGGCCATTAAAAAATGTACTTCACACCAATTTGTACTGGCCAAATATTCTAGATCTGTATTTTGTACGATGTGTGGTTAGTTTACAAGGGACTATGCTCTTAGAGAACTAACTGAGAGCCTTTTTCCCCAGTCATTACCAATAGTTCAACAACAGAGGTGATGTTGTATGAGCGTTCCCTTTTTATGTAGGTTTGTGGGGAGTGAAGGAAGGTGGGCATGGAAGAGAAAGGAGTGTGTGTGTGTGTATGTGTGTGTGTGTGTGTGTGTGTGTGTGTGTATTAGGGAGTAAATATACTAAATACTTTTCAAAAAATACTTAGTGAATTCTACTACTGGCTCATATTATCTACATAACTATTTGTACATCTGTATATATGTATATACATCCACATCCACACATCCATGCATAAACACGCACATAAAATATGTTTAAATGGAGTTACCGTATAACCAGGTAATGATGTCCTAGAACACACCAAAGGTTAACACATTAAAAAACAAAACAAAACAACAACAACAAGACCACCACCACCAACAACAACAACAAAAACCACCAAAAATTCAGAAATGGATTACTCTTTCAGAGTTGTTGGCCAGTGAGATTATATAAGCCGCCCCCCCCCAAACGATATAGGCTATTACCAATACTATTAGTTATTCTCCAGAACTTTATGAAGTAGTGCCTTGTTGCTGAAGATATGAGTAACAGAGCATTGAAACATTAAACAGGTATGAACCTGGAAGCTTCATCCATACTAGCATACTGACTTTCTTCCCCCAATGTTATAAAACCTACAGGAGAAATAAGTGGTCAATGATACCCTGGTTAGTTGTGAACTATTATAATGTCTGGCCTGAAAGACATGCCCCCTGGTGTGCGAGTGGCAAAAATATCATTGAGGTAATCACTCATATTCTGATTTGATTTAAGTACCATTCCACAACTAGATAAAAGTCATACTTGGCATCATTATTATGCCAGTTAACTGTGGCCTGGTGTGGGCATATCCTGGTATTCAGGCAATGGGTAGGAGGCCTTCTCAGAGATGGTTTTCAGCGTTCCATATATTCTTTATTAAGGAAAAGTTAAACAGCTCTTCTAAATGATATTCAGTAAAACAAGTGAAATAGTTCTCTTAGATAATATTCTGTAAAACAGCAGCTATCTTTATTCAGGTGTAACAAGGGCTATATAAAGATTGGAGAATGGGTAGGGTTTTCAAAGATAATGTATATTATTGGCTGGGACTGAGGTACTAGGAGTGCTTCATCTGCATGAAGAGGGATCCCAGTTGCTTAAACTTGTAATTTGGCCAAGCAGCTACATGACTTCCTCAGGAAGGACAGAGTTTCGAGTCATAGAGCTACAAGAACCTGGGTGTGTTCTCCAAGAATATGGAAGGAACGAATCTCACTCCTACTGGTCTCAAGATAAGATTTTCAGGGTTTGGATATGCCTTGATGAGATGTGTTGACCTTGCGCTGGTTCCAGGCTCTTGTTCCAGGCCACTTCCCTGGACACACATACTCCACAGCTAGGCATAGCATAATACCTAGAAGAGAACCAATTTTTACTTTGTGGCTAAATGCTTGTAGTACTAAACCCATTACAGATAGCAATGCATTTCTCCACTCTCAACTTTGAAGCTTCTATTTACAATGAATAATGATTAGGACAAAGATCTACATTTGGGGAAGGTTGCACAACCCTATAAGAAGTATGTAAGTGTGTGTGTGTGTGTGTGTGTGTGTGTAGACCACACTACTACTGTCCCTCCTCCAAGCTCAGGGATTTTGGTAGAAGAAGGAACAGAAAGAGTTGAAAATCTAAAGGCATGAATGACTACAAGAAAACACTGTCTAATAGACATAGCAGCACAGATGCACATAGGAAGTCAAAGAATTTATGACGACATGCACAAAGCCTGTACCAGCTTGGAGGTAATATTTTCTGAGACACGCTGAGGGCTCAGTGTACAGCTTTTTCACAAAAATGCAAGTATGTCTGTCAGATCTCCATTTTATAATTTCAGTTAGACCTCCATTTTATAACTTCAGTTAGTTATATAACATCTGATAATAGATTCCATATAATGAAAAAATAGAAAACTACATAATACTATGAGATTGATTCCTGGATAGTATGAAACAAAATTAAGGCATAAGTTAACAGTGTATTAAATTATTGTGATATAGAATGTTTTGTTTATTAATAATGGATATTATTTATAATGGATAATATTAAAATAAATATTAGAGAAAGAATTAATAAGCAACATTCTTGAATTGTTTCCATAAATGTATTTATGGATCAAATAAACTATAAAAAAATACATTAGTAAACCTTGGTAATACTTTATTTTTACCACATTAGTGGTCATATTCATCTATTCTTCTAAAGTTAGCAACTTCTCAAAGTACACAAAGCTTTTCGGAAGGACAACTATTCTGCTGAGTGGTTTATAAATAACATGTTACGTGTTTCCAGAGAGAATTTAAATTTATAATACAATTAATGTTAATATGGGCCCCCAAGAGAAGGAGCTGGCAACGAAGTTTCTCACTACCACCTGAACCAGAATGACTTCTTTGAAGAAATCTTCAGTCACATGAGGCTGGGATTCTTAACTTCACTGTGGAAACGAATTTCCAAGTAAGCCAATATAAAGAAAACTTGGATTTTGTTAGGAAAGTGTATTAAAATAAATTGTTAGCATACATGTTAATAGAGAGCAAGGCCTTTAGAAAAAAAAACATATATGTCAACACCATGAGTCTACCTTCTAAAATGGGAATCCCATTTGTGTGTTCAAACAGTAGCCACATATATGATTTTGGTTGGATTATAAGGATCCCTCTTTAAACGATTTTTAAGAATGTCTTTTTTACTTGTATTTTTGTAGTAGGTTTTATTATTGTTGTTTTTGTTGTTGTTGTTCACACTTTCTTAGATTTAAGGATGCAGGGAGGTTCTGTTTCTGAGATGACTGAGAAGGAACAGCAGGAGTCACAGCTAAGAAAAGTTTCCAATAACAATAGTTGAAGGGATCCATTATAGTAGGTCACAAGGGAGTTAAGATATGTTTTGGTTGCACACAAAGTTTACACTCTTGAGATTCACAGAAAATTGCAAGTTTGCAGCTGGGAAATAGTTGAGTTAAACGTGAAGGTCATATCCGCCTAGGTTTTCATATGGTTCGTTGCTATTTTAACATTCCTTGAAAAACTCTATATGAAAACACAATTTTCTCCATGTAGCCAATTTTCACAACAAATTTTGTTTATTATGCTGAAATTCTTGGCTCTCAGTTGGTGAGAACCTTCAAGTGAACCCAAGGGAGAAGCATTTCTTCCTTTCTGCATATCTCTGCATGTCACTTGGCTTTTTCTGTCTTTTTTCTCTTGATGCAATAGGATCCTTGGTCAAAATTCATTCTTAGAGGCTTCTTAAAGGACATTCTAAAGATCATGGATTTGTCCTAGTTTTCTTCTTATTGTTGTGATAGAGACCATGATGTAAGTCACTGGAAGGAAGGAGTTTCTTTGGTTTATACATCCGAATCACAGTCTATTACTGAAGCACACAATGGCAGGAACTCAAGACAAGATACTGGAAGCAGAAACAAAGATTATCGAAGAATGCTGCTTACTGCTTTGCTCCTGATTCTTGCTCAACTCTCTTTCTTATGACCCATGACCTCTTATCCAGAGAGAGGGACCAACCACTGCTGCACTTTCTCTCCCTAGTCAACAATCAGGAAAATGCCCCACAGACATGCAAGCAGGCCAAACTAATGCAGGCATTTTTATTTTTATAAGAATTTCTTTTGCCTTATGACTCAAGTTTGTGTAAGACTGATTAATATTGACAAGAACAGATATGTAAATGCATGTCCAGGTCATCAGAAAGCAAACTGTGTGGAGAATAAATGTGGAATTTTAATGTTTAAGATGCTATGGGAATGAAGGGCTAATCTTGAGAGTCTTTGGTTTTATAGTTGAGTTTCCACCACTTGGAACTTCCTTAAGTGCCTAGAACATAAAGAGAGCTAAAGAATAGGAAAGCTTTTTTGAGGCATTGTAGAATTTTAGTCCAACCCTTCCTTTTGGTTAAAGGACTCATTTAACTACTTTGGTTTTGAAACTAATTTTATTATTTATGTTGGGTTTCTGAGATGACCTTCAAGAGATAGATGAGAAAGATCACATTTTGTTTATTTGTTAAATCAACTTGTAAATGATATGTGAATGTGATAGGAAACTGTACTGAAATAAATCTTATTTTAGAGTGTGTTTAATTCTTTCTGAAGCATAGAACAAACTAATTAGTGTAAGTGACAGATGATGCATCAGTTCAGCCCTTAAGACAAAGCCTTTAATAAGGGATCTGGGACAAAAAGCAAACAATACATAACCCTCCTATTCCTTTACAAAAATAAATCTAATTGTGGACTGTGACTAGTACTTGTTTGGGCTCATTTTCTTTGAAACTTTATAAACATATAGATGAGTTATGAATATATTCTATGATATCATTTAGTTTCTGGGTTTTGTTGTTGGTCGTTTTCAAATGGGGTTTTCTGTAGTTTAGGGTAGCTCTGGTATTTCTGGAACTTAACTTGTAGGCCAGGCTGGTCTCCAACTGAGAGACCCACCTACCTCTGCCTCTGGAGTTCAGGGATTAAAGGAATATACTCAGTAGGCAGAGGCAGGTGGATCTCTGTACGTTTGAGAACAGTCTGGTCTATGAAGCAAGTTCTATGAAAGCCAGAGCTATCTAAAGAAACTGTCTCCAAAAAATCAGTAAGGAAAATAAGGATAGAATAAAACAAAAGAAAAGAAGAAATACCTCTTTTAAAATGTTATATATAAAGACTCATCACAAACATAAGGATGTTCAGTTAGACAGAAATGTTTGAAACATTTTATTTTCCACCACTTTAATGTTTCATGTGATGATTAAAAAATCATCACATGATTTTTTGCTACACAGAATTTCAACTGGTTCTAATTTTTCTTCTCACAAGAGTGATTATATAATATATAGCTTAATTTATTAATATATACTTAATTTGATAATATATTATATAGTCACTTGAATTCCCTCAAGACAGAAGAAATAACAGAATATTCAAACACCTTTGGGATTCAAAAGCTAGTTATTTTTATCCACTGTTTTATATTTTTAAGGTGACAGTTGTGTCAAAAATGATTGTTTTCACACTTTATTATATTTTAAAGAAAATGTCAAAAGCCTTCAAGACATTGAAGACATAGATTAATAGTATATATCATATCTATTATTAATCTGTGTATTTTTGATCACCTTGAGTAATGAACATCTTTCACATACATGGATATATAGCTGCAGAAATTTCTTTGGAATTTCTCAAGTGTGTGAAAATAATTTAAAGGAAATCCCTTATATTGCCATAAATTCTAGTGTCAAGAATATACATTCTATCTAGAGGAAATTTAAACACTTCTTATAGTCAACAAGTATCTACAAGTGCTAAAGTTTATATTAGAGGATCTTAATGTTCACCAGTGTATTCAAGATAGCAACAGAGAAACATAGCCTTAAATGTTAAACTTGAAGCTCTAGTCATGTAGTATTAATGTAGTTCTATACACTAATGAGAACTCCTCAACACTAGGAAAATATTAGACCTGGGATCTATTAATTTCTATCAACTGACATAGCAAAGAAACTCAAAGTTTAAAATTTTCTAATTGAAATTATGGATGAGCACACATTTCTGTGCACATCACTGTCATTCTAAGATTTGGGAGACAGAGGCAGGAGGATTGAAGTGTTCAAGACAGGTCTGATTTATATTATAATTTTGAGGCCAATTTGGGCACATGAGATATTTAGATTGATTGAGGAAATGGAAAGAAAGGAAGTAAAGGAGTAGGAAACAGAAATTGGAAGAAAAGGAAAGGAAAGAAAGAATTTACATACATATTTACATCTACCATGGTTCAGCTGAGTAGCCTACAGAGTCAATGCCTAACAAGAATTATTTCAGGAGCAGTTACTTTTGAATCTTAATCTAATTTTCAAAGAATCATGAGGTCTCTTGTATTCAGCTGATGGTAGTTGACTTTCTGTTTTCTAGTGTTAACACTATTCCAGGTACAGATTAGGTTCATTCTGAATATTGCCATGTTGGATATCACCTGTTTTCTTATATTACATCCTGTAGGGTAGAAAAATACCTGCTTTATTAAGAGCACCAAAGCAATTCTTTCTAGACTTTTGTGTGAGCTTCAAATTTCTGGCATATCAATCTTGTTTAAAAACTATTTCCTAGAATGGTTTCCTCCACAACCCTCTGTGGTTCATTCTACCTTATGGTTTCCAAGAAATATACCACAGATCAATACGTGAATTTGTCTTTTAGTATAATGGAGGTGAATGGACTTGGTAATGAGTTGAGGCATGGAAAGGTTGAATCAATATAATGTATCTCAATTTCAATTGTCTGATGATTTTGGTGCTCTTAATTCAGCTTTTGTTCCATCCCTGTACTTACTCAATTGTGAGGAATTACAAAGTGCTTATGTGATCAATGGACCATTGTGAACAACCTAAACTCTGAAACTTACCTGTGAACTAAGACTTGCTATGTCTCAGCATGTTCTCCTCAGTATGCTCACCCTGTCAATACATTTGAATGGGAAATCTACACAGAGGGAGCGACTGCTTAGATGTGCCTCATGCTTGCTGGTGACATTATTTTTAGTCTTTTGGAACAGGATAATTGACTTAAGATGTTTTATTGAGTATATTGTGTTATATAATCATCTGAAATAGGCAATTTTAGTTTCTATATTCAATAAATATCAACAAATGGAATCTATCTAAAGTTACATTTTATTTAATGGAATTATTCTTGCAATACAAGTATGAAATGAAACACTCTTGGGGAGGCCCACAGTATGTGGGTGATTCTCTACAGTTTCTGAAACATCAGCATGTGAGTATTCAACAAAATTTAAAGCTCCAATTATTATCAACAGTTTATGTTAAGTCTTGACACTCAGAATGCCCTGAGAGTCACTAAACAGACAGGAAGTGATAGTCCAGTATATTTTAAAATCTTATTGGTTGAAGCCTTGTGTAGGAATTATTTTATTACCTTTACAACTTTTCAACTCCAATAGTTTAGCATGTAGCTTTGGGCCTAGATGAGAGCGAAGACAACTGATCTGAACTGAAATAAAATAAACACCATTAGGTTCCTCCATTTCTCTCAAAGTAGGCTTGGGAAATTGAGTATAATGTGTCTATGTATGCTGACAATAATAATCTTTTCAGAGTGATGATTTCACTCTTTACATCCTCAAGAAAACATGGTATAATTACAGAATTAAAACCTTTAGAAAACTCTTCAGAGGAAATATAGACCTTTCTATGCAGTTCAAAGTAAATTTTGATAACAATATCTATGTATTCTTTTGTAGAGGGAACTTGATCTGGAAAACAACATTAAAAAACTATGCATAGAAAGTAGCCGATAGAAATGCAAAGCAGGTGTCGGGACCACTGTGCCAAACTCTCTTCAGAATTTTCTTACATGAAAAGAATTATGTGACTATGACAGTAGGCAGATGAACATTTTGCATTTTTATAAGTTGGGGGGGGCATTTGATAGAACAATTAGTTGAATTAAGAAAATCATGTGGGCTCACTAAATTACAGTGTGTGATATGAAAATTTCACAGTATGATACAGATATGAAAATGAACCTTTTTTTTACTAGAGCTACCCACCTTTTTCTGTCATTGAATAATCATCTTGGCATCATCCCACTAGTTGTGTGCAGAGTTAGGTGGTATGTTTTCCACCATCACTTGCCTAGGTAGAGCTTTCAGTTTGGTCAATATGGATACAAAATGTTAAACCCAATGTCTGCACATAAACTAAAATTCTTTCCAGAGATCAAGATATATTATCTTGTTAATAATCAAACACACAGACGAAAACTTCAACCATTATAAAACTGCTGTAGTTTGTGGTTTGGCAGCTATAAGAAATGTCTGAATCCAGCCTAAATATCCCTGAATATGTAGACAATTTCTTTTCTTTTGAAAAGAAAAAGATCTATTATGACAGAGACATAGGCCCTAAGAAATTTTTCCTTGAGCTTACTGGGGAAACCCACCTAAAAGCCTGTTGGTTAATGATATTTAAAGATAAACAGCTGATAAAAATCTCTACGAAGGAAGTGTTTTGGAGAGGGACCAGAGAGAATCCTTAAGTACAGAGAGAAGGAATAGCTGGATCCATTTGTTCATGGTTCCCTTTACCAGGAGGAGCTAAGCTGTCTTAGGAGCAGAGTGCAGACTTCAGTGGTGGTGCAGGGCACTTCCAGTGTGGTAGCTCTCACAGTCAGAGAGCTCTCACACAAGCCATATGGATTTGCACTTGAAATGGCTGCTAAGTTTATGAAAAAGGCACTCTGTATTTTATGTGTGCTTTGTGCATCCTTAGGAATGAGTATCTGTGATACCTCAGCAGACTCTAAATTAAATATGGCTTTCATCAATAAATGAACTGAAAGATTCAAGATTCAAGAAAAAGTGATGAAAAATGTAAGAAACTTTCCTACAAAAGCTGTACAACAAAATCATGACTTATTGAAAGAGAGAGAAATCATGTGATTAGTTATTCCTGTTTCAAAAAATAATCCTTATCTTTGACAGTTAGGAATCATCTAAGAGAGGCATTTGCAGTGGATAAGGAGCTTTTTGAATATAAACTAGATCTGTAGACTAAAAACGTGGGATTAAAGTCTAACAACAATAATTCAGCAATCATTTTATTTTCCTTTTATGTGGAAATATAAAAGACTTCTAAAATTACTAAATACATTTACAATACATTACATCCTATCATTCTTAGAGCATAAAGGGATTAAAAGTATTTAACACATACACATGCAAGCATATATAACCACACACATATATGAATATATATATACAGCACACACACACACACACACACACACACACACACACACACACACATATATATATATATATATATATATATATATATATATATATATATCTTACCTGATTTGTAACCTTTAATAACATCCCATTACATGAAATCTGAGCAAGCACAACCCACAGTTGCACACATGATATGGAAATATAGTTGTGTAAATATTTAGATAGATGAAGAAACTTAAAATTTCCCTTATCTGATGATGGACTACAAACTTTTGGCATTAAAATTTTTTAAAGCTAAAAATGCTCAACAACTACAAAGCGTAATATTTCAATTATCCTTGTTGATTTTGTATTTAGCTCTTAGTGCAAAGGAGACAATGTAAATCAAGTTCCTTTCCTGATGGGTAAGTTTACCATGGGACAACCGTATTACACTACAGTGCATAGAGAAGCCCGTGGTATTGTTCCTAATTTTACTTCTATCCTAAGTCTATGAGATAAAATGTATAACAATTTATATGATTATATTCTCTATTAAAATTCAAAGAATTGTCCAAATTTTGTGAAATTGTTCTCCTGTGTAACTTGTGATCATCCTGAATTTGATGATGTGGGGTAAGTTACTTTTACCGGATGTAAGTCTATGGTTTGTGCGTCAAGTATAGTTTACTCCTTCTAGTTCTTTATGTCTCTATACCATAAGGTGACACGGTTATTTTTATGGAGAGGAGAAATTATCTTTGTCATGCTGAGGTGATTTCTAACACTGCCTGTGCTCCTCTTCGTGTTCTCTGCATGTGGCTGGACTTCTGCCAGTAAAAGCGTGGATTGTACCCAGCTTAGCCCTGCCACTCACAGAAAACATTTTATTGACATCATAATAGTTCTTGCAGGACCTCTTGAGGCTGTTTCATTTAATCTGACTGGTGGTGAAATAACACATATCCACACTTGCGATCAAATTGGCTCTATGCCTTTTCAAAGCTGATATGTCAGGAGAGTGAAGTGTTGCCTGTACGAGAACTGGCTCCTGATGATTTAACCAGGGCACAGGATTAAATAATATTATAAAATTCCAGCAGGAGTTGATGACATCTGCATGCTCATCTGACTCAAAACAATCCTTTACATTCACATTTTAGAAAACAGGGAGGCAATTGGGTTAAGAGGGAACATTGCTTAAAGAATAAATTCCTGAACATCTTGAAGGCTGTTGTGTATTTTGTACAGTTTCTCTCCTTGGTTTCTTAGTAATCATTTGTAAGACAACATGAAAGTTGTAAGTAGTTAGACTGAAATATTCAAAGGCAAAATATTGTCTCTTGGGTGCTGTTTCTTTCTTTGTTAGCTGTTTCTATTTCTTTTCTTTTTACATCTGCAAATTCATTTATTGTATTGTTTTTATTTGCAGGGGGGGGTTGAAACAAAAAATTAAGGGTTTTTTTTCTCCCTTAAACATGAATCATTCAAGTAAAGCCAACTTAACTATTGAAATTAGCATTAAGAAAAAATACAGCATGTGAATAAAAACTGAAGAGTTCATCTCAGTTTGGGATGAAACTACTTGGATCTTTGTACAAACTGGTTTTGTATGTTAAGGAGGAGTTTAAGGCCTTTCTGACCACCTCGTGTTCCACTTTCTACACAGCCATGCATCACATGGAGTTGCTCCCAGCCTCCCCCATGCACCCTGCTCTTGTCTGATTCCTCCTGGGCTCGGCTTCCCATTCTTCACCAGCAGCTCCAGTATCCCAAACTTTGTAGTCCTGCTGGTCTTTAGCAAAAGGACTGGAAACTGGAGGGCAGTTTCTGGATGTTTTTCTAAACTCCTGAAATCTATTATCTTTACAAATATAAGATGAGAAAATAATGTTTTCAATATTTTTTATTAATCTTATAAAAGAAACGCCAATGATTGTTTAAGGATGGTGGTTATAGCTGGGTGGTCTGTGGGGTTGTGTGTTTTGAGGTTTTTCCTTTTTTTCTCTTTTTAAGCCTTATGTTTTGAGCTGTTTCTATTTATATTCACAGTATGAACAGTGACAATATCTTATTTTGTAACATTCATTGTGTGTCATGGTTTTGAGTGTAAAAAAATTATACTAAATAATTACTATTACTTGCCACAATACTCCAACAATCATTAAGGGATTTCAAAAATCCCTTTAGTGTGCTGGTATAGCTTCTTAGGGAAGCCATACCAGGCTCCTGTCAGCAAGTGCTTCTTGGCATCAGCAATAATGTGGGAGTCTGTAGTCTGCAGATGGGATGGACTCCTGGGTGGGCCAGTCTCTGGATGGCCTTTCCTTCAGAATTCAGGAACTTGGAATAAGGGTATGTCTATCTATAACTTTTCCTTGGGAATGGTCAGGGTTTTGATTATGGTTCATGATAGACATGCCATATAAAACCTTGTAGAAAGTATGTTTGCCTCAAAACTGAAAACATGTAATCTAAACCTTCTACATTTGTTGCTTTGTCAGAAAGATAACATTTTATGTTTATAGTTGCGCTCTTTCCATTTTTTGAATATTACTATGGCATGGTACCATAGGAAAGTTGCACGATATCTGAAACTTCATGAAAGTTCACTCGAGTATGTCTAGTATATAATTGTATACTAAACTTAATTATTAATATACAAATATATTATATCATATATAAAAGCATAAATATAATATATAAAAATATACAATATGATTATATGTCATATTATAAATAAATATGATTCAATGTCATATTAAACTGATGTTTGATATAGAGCAAAAACTCACTAAATACTGGCAATATGAAAAATAATAAGTTAAATTATACTGTTGTCTTTCAAGAGAGGAAAACATTATATAGATAAAGAAAGTTCAGCATCAGATATTTAATAATAGAGAAGCCTGTTAACCAGGCAGGGGGGATTGTGTGAGTGATATAAACCATGTGCTAATATTATCTGTGATGTTAGAAGATCAGATACTCAGGGGAAATACGATTTACCTTACAATGCTCTACTCACTTGTAATATTATACTTTCATCTGTATATTAGAACTTGGAGAATTCCTATATATTTATATGAAATATTCTCTTAATTAAGAAAAATAATTTTATAAACTGATTGATATAATTTATATGGTATATTGATATAATATATTTGATTAATAAAATAGAAAATTTTATAACTTTTACAAATAGTATGTCCAACATATGCCTTATTAAATAAAAAAGTTCTATGAATTTAATTAAAGTTATATATAAAATTAATGTTATGGGTAATAATCTATAATACATTTACACACATTATGTGTAACATACATCGAAATGTGATCTTTAAAATGAGCCTATGTATATCAGATTTTCATAAATGTCAGAGTACAACTATCTCTGATTTTTTTTTATTTACGTAACTGAAATATCCAAAATATGGGGTATATGAAAATTAAACAAGAAGGATAAAACATGTTTTTAATTTTTAATTTGTATGTCCTTATTAATTATTTTTTTTACCTGTGGTAACCTCTTTTACTAACAGCTATTCCTGGAATTGTAATGATATCCACTGAGTTATATTAATAATTCCAAGCATATGGTTGCTTGTTACAGCTGTCCAAGAACACAGCTAAAAACTGAAATGAAATCTTACTTCACCAGAGCTTTTTATTGTGATGCTGCTGCTATATTGCAGAAAGATTTTTTTTCGGTTGAAAATGTTATTTAAATTTTCAGACAGCTGTGAATCTCTTCATATATAATTCATTTCAAAACATTTAAAGTCCTGCATCTGAACACTTGATCTGTGAACTGCAATATTTATACAGCTGGAGGGATTAAGAGAGGTGGTCCAGTCCTTCACAAATATTTTGTTAACATTTTATACAAACAGCTGTGACCTGCATTTCTTTGCATAGAATGTTTCAGAAATGATTTAGAGTTTTATTGCTACCAGAATATTTAGTTAGAGCCCTGAATATGTTGGAAATAAATCAGAAAGCATATAAATCAAAACAGAATTTGAGGACAGCTGAATATTTGTTTTGAAATATCTAGAACCTTTATGATGTAAGATGTGGCAGAATGTTAATTCTAAGACTGGTTTAATTAGGATAGGCTTAGACGGCACAGGCTATCCATAGAGAAATTAGCATAAAATAAGACTTGTTTTAAACTAGCGTTCCCATATTCTACCCAAAGTCCCAGATTCCCATCACATAGACTACAGATGATGGTTTGGAATATTCATAAATCCCTTTATTTGGTCAGCTTTTTCTGCTAACATATCCATTTGTGGTTTTCTTTTTAATGAGTTCAGCTCAAAATTTTGTAAGAAAGATCTAAAGGCATCTCATTCCTAAATTTTTCACTGAACTACTTTATACCCTACAGGATACTGAGAATAAAGTGAACAATATATTGCTTAACATGCCATGGAGAGCATATGATTTTGGTGTCACATTAGCCGTTTCCTAAAATTAAATATGATTGTTTTGCTATCTAATTTTCATGAAAGCATTTTAAAATTTTTGGATATTATAATTAAATTACAATAAGATGTTTCATCAGATTATTATTGTTGTTTATTTTGACTCTTGGTTTCCAGTTACACACGCTTGAAAATAAACATTGAAATGGAAATGCAGTAAGTATAAACATTCTCAACGCTAGAGAGCCGCTGGTAGTTTTTGAAGACTCTTAAATAATGGTATGATCAAACACTAAGACTCTTTATACTGTCCCAAGTGTTTTTTAGGAAATTTAAATCGTGGTGTGGCCTAACACGAAGAGACTCTTTATACTGTCCCAAGCATTTTTGTCACACAGTGTAAATTAATCACTAATTGCCTTTGTGTGATGAGTTGAAATTGGCCTTTTCTTCCTCATCACTGGCTAAGACATCTCACCTCCCACTTTTTAAAGAGGTTGAGACTCAGGCCTCTTGTTGAATGCTAAATGAGGTTTGTCAGTCAAGCGTGGCAAAATCTAATCTCATCCAAAGAAAAAGAGGAAAACGGACCAGAAAATTATCTGATTTTCCGATTTCATGGCCAAGGTTACCCCGGGAAGTGATGAAAGTGGCATTTAAAGCCTGTAACTAAGGAAGTATGCCAAACGTAGCCGTAATAACGAATAAACCGTGTGGAAAGATAGCGTTTTAACAATTTTACAGTTGCTAAGTGTGAAAATTGTAATGTGGTCAAGCTCCAGGAATCCATGGCAGTCGGCTCAAAGAACTGGAACAATGCTCAACTAGGAAACATTCTCAGTCTGTAACTCTTAAACACTGATGAAGTCAGCTTCTGCATTGGTGGTGCCGACTCCAGGACACAACGCCTGGGAACAGCTTCATTAGTGAGGTTGTCTGCTTCCTCTGTGTGGAGAATGAAAACAGGATCGCTGAGGAGACAGGTAGACACCGGGTGCAGCCGAAAATGTTCAGCTTGTTTTATGTGAGCATCTTTGCCACGTTATTTTGAGTTGTGGCAGAAGGAGCGAAAGAAAACTACTGGGACTTGTAAATATCTTACAATTTTTTTTTTTTTTGCACGTAATTCACTACACATTAGAAGCTGATAGACTCACTAATTGTACTATCCATATGGAAATATCTAATATGGAACTGTGAAAATGAAATCAGGATGAGGAAACTTTGTTAATAACACTGGATATATCATAAATTAAAATGAGGGGGTCTAGCTCCATTACTTCCCTTGACAGTTGATACTGTGTACCTTGAAAGCACTATAAATGTTCATATTAGAGTGTTACTTATGGACTACCTCATAGTACATACTTGTCATAATAAAATTCAAATGTTGTATTTGGCATGCACCTCTTTAATTGTTCAGAGAAGTAGGGATAGTTCACTGTAAATAATCTCAGAAAAGAAAACTGAGAGATAGGATACTATCTTACTTTTCATGAAGTTTAATATAACATGCCCTACTATTAGAAAGAATACTTAAATCTTGACTTTTCTTTATACCTTAAATTTTTGGCATTGATTCATGCATAGACACTGAGATATTTTGTTTTTGTTGTTCCTGAAATATCCTTTTGTAGAAACCTAACCATTTTCTACAATGGTGTCAGAAAACTCAGAAATATTTCAATCAGTATAACTTACAAAATAGATGCAAAATCCATCATGATATTTTTATATCTTTTAATGATTATCAAGAAACCCCACTTTAGAAAGCTAAATGGATGAAAATCAACTGTTTGGATTTATTTCTTTTTTCACAATCAATGATTTTGATGATTATTATAATAATTATCAATATCACTATAAAATGTTTGTCCTATGTTTTATGCTTTGATAAATAATCCTAAGTGTACTTTGTAAATTTTTTGCAAATATCAAATACATTAGAATTAAGTATTTTATGAAATAAAATAGTAATATTTAGTATTGTATACAGTCTTTATCAATGTAGTGTGTACTTTGTGGGCATCCCAGTGACAACAGTCATAGAAACTTCAGGAGATTATCGACATTAACACAGAATAAACTAATTTTAACATGATTTAATCTAAAGCAAATGTCCATATTTATAATGGTTTTGTTATATAAAACTTTTAATATAAATCTTCCTATGCAAAGAATAAAAAGCAATGTTATAATTCTGTTCTGGATTAAGCCTTTATTGGTCTCTGCAGTCATTAATAGTTAAAATAGTACTAAATGTATTTAGGTTTATGTAACCTACTTACAGGTTGTCATAACAGATGTCAGCATCTTTTCATATTAAAATTATATTGTATAGAAGCCCACTTTCCATGGTTGGATTGCCCAGAAACCAGTCTTTCCCCAACTGAAAGTCATTGCTTTCTGTCATTTCTGTTGGCTCTTATTTCAAACAGCACATCTTATTAGTCTTGAGTAAATATTAATTGTAGTTTGTGTGTATTTACATTTGGTTTATATTTATCATTAGTTATTATTTTATATTTATTGATTTTGTTGTTTAGTCGACATCTTTAACTTGGTGTTTGTTGGCAAAAATGTTTTTATGACTCTGAAAACCATCTTGAATTCTGAGGATGACTTTTTTTTTTTTTTTTTGCCTATAGAATTCTATGTTAACAATGGCTTCAGGAGGTCATTCATTTCATGATGATCTTTCAGACTCCGTGATTCTGTTTTAAAATTTAGTTATTAGCTTTTTTCAGACTTTAATGAAGCCTGAAGTTTATCTCACTCATCTTCAGGCATATTTCAGATTTGGCTTTCAGAAATCAGACCCTTGAACACACCCCCCCACACCCCCACACACACACATACATATGTATGAGATTGTGAAAAAATTGCTGTTTGTACTTCATCAATCCTCTATCATATCTAGGTTGTGTTACTTCAAGGCAGAGGATATGTAACTCGTACATTACAGTCAAAAGACATTTGTGCCAGGTCGTTGTGCTCATCTCTCCACATAAACTTGAAACAAAGGCCAGATGACACTTGTACATTCATGACTGTGATGCAGATTCAAGGATCTCTAGAAATTATAAATCTGCCTGTTCTCCTGAAACACGTTGCCCTGGATGAGTATATATTGAGAGATATTCATGTTATATAGTTACACATATATAGCTATAGATATATTCCCATCTGTCTTCTTTTCTCTGCTTATGAGAGTCCAGATCCAAGGCACTGATTACATATACTTGTAAAAATTTAAATATTTTCCTACTTTTTTCTGATTTTTTTTGCTGATAATCAGTAGAGTTTCTAAAATTTGTTTTGTCAGTCCTTACCAGTGTGGCTAGTAAGTCAGCTACCACATAAATGACAGACGTTTGTCTTCCTACAGTCCTTATCCCTGTGATGATAACCTCATGAGATCCAGTGTGTTTTCTGTTTCAGGTCCCTTTTTGTGCATCTGCCATCCATTGCTTTGACTAAATTTAACTAAATTACTATACCTTGAAATAATTTTCTTATTTATAGTCTGATTCACCAATTCTTTTTTATACTGTGTCAAATTTGCTATAATACTCATAGATAGATTAATTTTCTTGTATTCTGCATTTCTAATTTCCACCAGGAAGTGAGCTAAGTTGCTAACTCCATAATAACCAGATAGAAACTTCCAGAACTATCACAACCATTTTTTCTTCTATAGAAGATAACTTCAATGGCTTTACCAGAGTGTTAGCTTTCATGTAGTAATAGAAAAATAAAAATTAATAGGTTTTCTGAAGCATTTTAACTGTGGAATATGTCAGGCACACAGGCATGGTATATTAAGTAACCCTTTTGAAAATAGCTTCCCTGTCACAGTTGTTCATTTTTATGATCTACTTTCTTCTGTTCTCATAACCAAAGTGATACCCATAGAATCGTTCCTGCTCCTTCTTCTTTTCATTTGCCTTTGAACTCCTATAACCCTATCCACTTGATATATAGGCTACTGCAGGTAGGAAAGAAGTCTACTGAGTGTAAAAAGTAAAGCTGAACCCTCAGTGCTTTCGTCACTGCTCTCCCCTTATGCCTGCCTTTTTTAGACACTTCTTACCCGACGCCACACAAGCACCTACCTTTCCTGTTTCCTTTCTTCGAGTTGGCTCATCAAGCCAGACATTTGTGAGCATCTGTTAGTGCAGCTTCCACATCAGTGAACACTATATTTAAGGCTGTAATAACACTTCCAGTCACATGGGTCCTTGCGGATAATAATTCTGCTATGGATGAGGTTGAAATTTTCAGTGAATGAATTATGCATATTTTTTACTTTTTAAATTAATTTGTAATTTTTTTTTTTTTTTTTTTTTTTTTTTTTTAGTCTTCAGTCATTAGAAGAAAAAAAAAATGCTACCTGTGTGAAGAAAGCATTTCTTCTCACAGCTGATGGAAAAGCAAATTTGTCTAAACTATTATTAGGTTACATTGTTTATTTACAACAATGTTTGGGATCTTAGCATTCACAAATACTGAAATTTTTCTTACCATTCTGAGAAAATGTTATTAATCTTGGTGCTGGTATTAAACTACTGGCATTTAAATGATTTCTGTGAATTAATGGTTATTTGTTAAGTTTCTGCACATCAGACTTTAGAATATACCAAACTAAAGACAAATGAAAACTGTCTGTAATTATTATAAATAGATGACTTAAGCAGACAAATATTCAGACAAAAATATTTTCAAGTTGAAATGAGTTAATATTTCTTTATAGGCAACCTGAACAGATCCTACATCCAGATAAAACATTAAATATCAAATAACCTTTTTCTGATATTTCATATTAAACAGAAAAATGTCAGTGACATGTCAAGTAATAAATACTTATTAAGACAATATAGCTACAATTCATATGCCTTAAAGTCCCAAATGAGCACTGGCACTGTGCTTGATATACGGCATTGACAAGTGAGTATGCCACCACTACCCCTCTCACTGTGGTATATGTATTCACAGATTTTAAACAAATACAATAAATTAAAAATATTTACCAAAGTGTATGCCCTTGCAACAGTAGGCACCTGGATCAAATCTCGCCCAGATCCCAATTATTTCCATATTTACTATTGCTACCTTCTGTCTACAAATCAGCATACATGAATTATGGCAGAAGGATTTCAGCTTGGAGAGCTATGAATATTTGTTGTCTTGACTCTCTGGATCCATTTTGTGGTGTCATTGAGTAAGACAAATTGGGTGTGCTTGTCTTTAGCCATGTTCTAAACCTGATGCAAATGACGCTTGTGAAAGTCTCAACTTGGCACTGATGGCCAATTACCATTGCTGCCAGCAGGGTTTCTCTCCAGAACATGCCAGTTGATTCCAGTACATGGAATGGTTGGCCATAGAACAAATTCCTCTTGGATTTAACAATAATCGTAGCATTTGTGTTGTATATATTTATTTTTGCCACCCTCAACCAAAATTGTGCTCTGTTCTAAATATTCTATTTTACCATCATTCTGGTTCTAGCTTGAGGTCCAAAAATCCTATCTCATTTTATTCTGTTCATATGACTTTATGTAAGTAGCTTTTTCTTAAGGCTTTTTTTGGGGGGGAAGGGTGAAATTTCACTAGTCAAGACCTTTATAGGCATTTTCTCTTCAGTCTTTTGTATCAGAATGTGACCAATAACCATTCACTTTTTGTGAATATACCTCAAGTCTAATTTTTATATGTGATTTTAAAAAATTTGTTGTTAAGATATGCTAATTAAGGAATCAATGCATGAACTCTTTAGCTCCTGTACACGGACTTACTTGAAAATGGAGATCCCATCTGCTTAAGGGCACCTGATCATTAAGAATTGGATTCTGTGAGCCTACTTAAATTTCTTCCAAACTAGAAATTCAGGTATAAAATAAATTAGAAAAGTAAGCTGAAGAGAATATATTGGAAATAAACTTATTAGAGAAACATAGCTGTCTACTTGACATCTCCACAATTACAGAAGAAATTGAGCCTGAATTCAAACTTGGATATTTTATGCTGATATAATACCATGATGAACGGCATCCACTGTAGTTTTTTATTCAAAAAGTCATTTTCTACCTGTATTGATTTTTTTGGTTTTGTTTCAACATAGATTACAAAACCAAACCAAAAACATGGCAAAACAAACAAGCAAACAAACCAACCAACCAACTAAACAAACCAAGGTCTGACTACACCGCAGAAATTCCTGAATGATGTAGAGTGAGCAGTCTTGTGTCCTGTATGTAAATTAAACTTCCCCTAATTCTGGGGCATTATGATTCAACATTTCTAGTGTCAGAAATAGTCATGCACCACCAGACCTGGAATTTATTTTTGTTTTTGTTGTTGTCATTGTTGTTGTTGTTAGAAGTAGAAAAAATAATGACAGAAGAAATGATAGAAGAGAGGAGATAGACAATGAGGAGATTCTTATAGAAGGTGCTATAATGAGATCACACACAAACACACACACAGACACACAGAAATGCACGCATGCATGCACACATGCACATAGAAACCAAGTGCAAGTCAGAGAGAGAGCAAGCAAGGGCTTGAGCAAATGCTTGAAATTTAGTTTCATTCATAGGGATCAGAAACCATGCCTCACCAACACTTATAAAACTGCTTTTATTAAACTTAACTGATTGGCAATGGCAATGGGAACCATATAGGGGAACTTTTATGCTGAAAGAAGAGAGAGAATATCTCAGAATTTCATTTTCTTTTTATGGAAGTAAATCCCACAGTTCAAAGTGGTGGATGTAGCATGTTTTTACTACTAGCTTGGTGACTCTTCCCAGGAATTCTGCATTGGGATGACTACTGATGAAACTCTATTAACTTTATCAACTTACATTGATTAACCATGAGATAGCAACATAATATTTCCAAAATGTTTTTGTTCATCTATGCCTATCAAACTTGAGGGGTATTTCCCATTCAAAGCAGCTCTTGACTGTGACTCTGATGTAAAATGCCATCATTCCCACTATCCAGCCTCCATTGTCTCCTCTGATTCTAGTGCTCAGAAGAGCACACGGGTGAGGGTGAGAATACAAGAATTTGTTCATGAATGGGTCAAGGTTAATGAAATAACAAGGACTAGCAAATAGACAGTTGGGAACTGTATTCATAAGACTTGGCCCAGAAACAGGATAGGGCTGCCATGGCCACTAAGTCAGTCAGAGCACTAAAAAAGCATTCAAAGAGCAGTTAGGAGAGCTAACAAACAGATCCAGTTTTACTAGCCTAAACTCATGCCCTGAAGAGGCTTTATCTATGTCTACAAACAGGCTTCTTGTTTCCATTTTCAGAAGCATGTAGAGTAGTGTTCCTGAGTTTGGTTACTAGGACCCACGTGGTAGAAGCAAACTGACTCCTGCTTGTCCACTGACCTTCACATGTGCACGTACCATAATACATGGACAATTAGGGACATATATGTGCACACACAAGCCTCCAGTCTAATAACGATGTGGAATACATATATTTTACAAAGATCATATTTTTAAGACTTCCAGATATACATTTTGCAATTTAAAATAAGGCATGGTAATATATTTTAACATAGGGCTTCATATGCATTATTAGGTCAAATAAATAAATCAAATACTTTAAAGAATTAACTGATTGGGAGTAGAGATTTGAATGAGGTACAGGAAGCAGAAACCCTTAAAGGGAATGCTTGAGAAAAATAATATAAAAAAATCAGTTCAAAGGGGAATTGGTTTCACACTACCAAGTCCAGTACTAGCTGGTCCTCTCAGAACCTGGTGAACTAAGTCAGATGTTAAATAAATTCTATAGTGCTTCATCACTGTGTTATTGATGGTGTAATACAAAACCACAACCTCAAAATATCCACCAGTGACTCCTTTCAAATGTTCCACTCCTTCATTGTAAAAATTATTAACATTCTGAAACACTTCATTTTTTTGCTAATTTTTAAGATTGTCAACAGATTAATTCTGTTTAAAACACTAATTGAAAAGACATACTTTTAGAAATTAATTTAAGGAATAATAAACAGCTCAGGGGAGGAAGGGCCTGACTCACTACTGAATCATGATATAGCATCACCAGAGTCAAAGCCAAGCTATTGTCAGAGCTTCCGGTCACTGTTCATATAAAGCATAATGCAAGAGAACTCAACGCTTTCAAAAGAAAGTTTTTCTAAGCTCTTATTCCTTCCACTAGGAAAAACTTACTTGTCTAATTGCCCTTCTGTCTTTACGTATCCTCCTGTTGAAATCTTTAAAAAGTCATAAATGAACCAGCCACAAAAATAATTGTGGCTGGTTCATTTATGACGTTCAGGAGAAGATATTGTACATTGCTGGAATTTGTTTTAGGAGGGTTGATTTCATATATGCAGCTGACTTTATTGGAAGGTTTTCACACTCAGTTTTATATGCTTGTAGAGATCTCATCATACATAATTGTCTATTTTTCAAATAATTTAATACAAAATATGTCTCAGAATAGAATAGCCTTTGTCCATCACTTATTTGGGAAGTGAAATAGTAGGCACGCATAAGCTTTATAAATTGAAGTTCATTCTTCTAGGTTTTTATTTAGCTTAAAATGTTAAAAAAGCTAATATTTCTTACAGGATTCATACTAACAGAAGTAACAATGACAGAAGATTAGTATTCGCAGAGTTATTTAGGTTTTAAAACAATTTAAAGTTTGAGCTGAAATATAAAACATATATTATTATAAGTATTTATAATATCCCTTCTGTAATTTTGATATTCAGTCCTGTGTGAACGGACTGTATTATCCTTATTTAGAAGGCATGAGATATGAGGAGAGAGACAACTGTTTTGTCAATGTGTCAGCAGCTAAGAGGTTGAACAACTGGGTTTCTACCAACCTAATTTATGTTTAGACCAGCTATCTCCCTATTATCATATAATTTATTGGTTTATTTGTAATGATAACACAAATCTACTGCCATATTACTTCTGATCTGGAAGATACAGTCTGTCTCTATAACAAAAATCATTAGAATAAGAAGGAAGACAATGTGCAGGGGCAAGTACAGAGTGTCTGAGCAGGCTTCACTTTATGACATCATGAATAGATGTTGTGGGAGCTGCACTTCTCCAGTCACCAGTCTAAGGTATAAAGAAACCACTGTATTCTTCCACAATCTTTTTTTGTCAGATGTGGAAGAAAATCAGCCTTTCACCTCATGTTTAGTATGGCGATAGTAGAAAATTTATATATAGTTCCTTTCATATCCAATCTGCCTAAATATGGCAGTTTCTCACATCTGCCTTAGAGGTGCTGAAAAATGTTATATATAGTTGAATGCTTATATGTTTATGTAGATAAAACAGGCAGTATCTTTATTAAGAATGAAAGGAATGAAGAATCCGTGCTAGGAATGCTGTTCAAGGGAGGGGTGCTTATTGAGAGCTGGCTAGGTCTTGAGTTTGATCCTTACAATAAAAAAATGAAAATATAAAGTTTCCCTACGTGTAACAATAGGGTACATTTTTATTGACTTAAAAACCAGCCAATAAATTTGAATTCCCTTCAAACAAATTTCAAAAGCCAACTTAATATGGTAATAAAGGAAGTACAGGATGAACAGAATCTATCAGTTGTACTGCTTCCATATCTAGAGCTTTAAGTAGTACCAAACAGTAGAGGGAAGGTAGAGGCACCTTCTGTACATATGTATTTGTGATCATAGATGTTAGATGACAAACTTAGTCTTTTACAAATGAGTTTCTCAGAACATAGAAATTGGGCCTTGTTTGCTGAAGTTAGATATTGCTAGAGTAGATTTCTACTGGTATGTATATTTCTTTTTTTTCTATGTTTGTTTTCATTTGATTTGGTATTTTTGAGACAGCATTTTGCCACCCTGGGTCTGCCCTTCCCATGGTGTAGATGGACTGGATACAAAGAAATTTAGCAGTTTAAGTTGGGTGCGGGACAGGATGTCAGTAGGTAATAAGTGCATGGGTAAATCCAAGTACAGCTTAGGAGACTGGTTCATTTATTGAGAGAGGGGAAAAGAGGGTGTATATGCTCCTGCAGAGGTACCTGGTTGAAGGGGCATGGTCTATGTGGCTGTGTACCATTGGCCAGGGCAGCTGTATTGAAAGATACTTCATCTGCTCACTGAAAGGCTATGGGATCCCGGGGGGAAAACTTACAATGTCAGACTAGAACTGAAGCCTAAGAACTCTCAAGGTGGTAACTGTTACTAGGGTTGATGATGGGGGAACTGACTTTATGGTGCCAGGTTGGAAGGGGGAGGTAGCCAACTCCTGCCATATTCATGTTTGAGGTATCCAGGGTTGAAGCTGCTACCTCAACCCTTCCTCCATAAGGTTCCACAGGATTTCTCAGTATAGCTTTGCGTGTCCCGGAAGTAGACTACAGACCAGGATAGCCTCAAACTCACAGAGATCTGCCTGCCTCTGCCTTTCCATTGTTTGGTTTAAAGATATGTGCCACCACCATCTAACAATATGTGTATGTCCTGAGGTGTGGAAGTTGGACGTGAGTTTTGATATCATAGTAATATATTGTGAAGTTACATGACAGCACTCTGGACTTCCTGTTTGGTTCATTTATTCTTCTGATATTATTTGTTTGTTTTGTTAGAAAAAGAAATGGTGAGTTGTTCAATAATAGCTAAAGTCAAGAGTTTCTCAGCAAATGTGGTATCATTCTCTTGGAAAGTCATGCTGTTTTGTTAAAGTAAAACAGAAACAAAACAAAAACAACAAGAGATGGCACAGAGGTTGGAAACACTAGCTCTTCCAGAGGTCCTGAGTTCAGTTCCCAGCAACCACATGGTGGCTCACAACCATCTGTAATGGGATCTGGTGCCCTCTTCTGGTGTGCAGGCATACATTCAGGCAGAACATTTTATACATAATAAACAAACAAACAAACAAACAAATAAATAAATAAATAAATAGTTTATATGTATAATACATAGATATTGAAAACTTTATGTCTATACATCAAAATAAAAAAAAGTGACTATTAGTTTGGAAGTGGGGTGGGGTTTGAAAGTTCAAGGAAGGTAAACTAGGATTAGCTGAGGGAAGGAAGGGAGGAGAGGAGAGTGGTGTGGTTCTACGTCCATGAAAACATTTTAAAATTAGTTGCGTGTATCTGTTTGTGAAGATGGCACGTTTGCATGTGACAGTCTTGTCTTGAGACTCAAGGAGGAAAAGTGTCAATTGCATGGTTGTTTTCATCCTTCTTATGTGTATCATTGCAGATATAGAATTCTGAGAGGAAAACCTTTTAAAATATGAGACTTCCATTGCTAACCTGCACACATAGCAGACCAGCAGTGTGTGCTACAACTGTTGCTTCATATATGAAATTTTATGCTTTTTTTCTATTTTTCTGATTTTTTAAGGCAAGAACTTCATGTGCACAATCTCATAAATTGCATCATTTAGTGAACAGAGACAAATGAAATATTAATAATTTAAACAATTTAGCTGGCTTTAGAAGTACAAATGCAGAGAAGTTCTCATATACCATATAAGCGATTCAAAATTGTTTCAAATTGAACCCCGAGTGGTCATGGGGAATTAACAATAAACGCATAAAGAAACAATATTTCATATTTTGCAATTAGAAAATAATTCCAACCTTAGAGAAAATTGAAGCTTTATGAGGATTATGGTCCTGAGGCTGTTTTACACATATTTATTGGGACATTTTGTTCAATTCTGAATTATTATTTAAGACAGCTAAGACTTCTTCTTTAGATACGATTATTTGTGAAGGGAACTAGAACAACAATAACGTGTAATTTAATTTTGCTCTCTGAAAATTTTCACTATTTATTTATTTATTTTGACATTTAATTTTAGGAACTATCTCACTAACAAGATAGTGATATAGTAGCTGTAAGATTCAATGATTCCCTAGATTTGTTCCCTAACTTTAAGACCATAATGTTTCAGTTTGATTTGAAGATGTGCTAAGTTGAGTTACATGG
The DNA here is from genome assembly GCF_011762505.2 of Arvicanthis niloticus. NCBI lineage: Eukaryota > Metazoa > Chordata > Mammalia > Rodentia > Muridae > Arvicanthis > Arvicanthis niloticus. Next base: position 84,098,884 of record NC_047664.1, on the reverse strand, counting down.
AAAGTAATGGAAAATAAGTGGCCCATATCCCATTTTCTTAAAACTGAAAGCAAATTTTGGCTCAGTTTCTTTCTTTCTTTCTTTTTACCACAGGGAAAAATACAGAAATTCAGCTTCTCTTAGGAGAAATATGTTCTAATTTTTGGATCCCAGGTGTTTTGTAGAAAATTTGTCCCTTTAAGTCATAGTTTGACCCAATTAAAAAAGAGAGTGATTAATTCACCTCCCATTTAAAGCATTTGAAATTGGGTTGTGATCATGGTAACACCATTGTAAGAAGTTCACATATTATGCATGTCACAATAAATCGGATATATAATACCAGAAAACAAATTTCATTAATTCATTTTTTTACCTTCAGATGATTCCCTTGCATAAATTTAATCTTGAGATACTAACGTAAAATATTGTCATTATATCCTTGAAAGATATGATATATAGACCTACAATTTTGTGTTTCATATTTTCTTTGGTTGATTTTAAAAGAGTATAACTGTGTGCCTTTTAGACGGCTAGAATTGCTGAATAACTGGCAGTTCATATATCTTAAGACTGATTTTGGTATTGATACTAATACTAAATACTAAATATTAATACTAATTACTAATTAATATTAATACTAAATACTAATATTTTATTATAGTAAAATCTTTTTAAAAATCATTTAGAATGTAAAGGCTTAAAAAGTTTTATAAAATATTTTTTTCTCAAATACTACAGTGCAATTTGTTACTCAAGGAATTATTGGATTAGTATTTGAGAGTGTGTAAAATAATTAAATTTTGTATAACAAAATCAATGAAATATGTCTGAGTGGTTAATAGATCAACAAAATACCTCTATGTTATGAAAACAGAAAGCTATTTTCTTCAGAAAACATTGGTAGGAGCAGTGGTTTTCTTGCTGTACAGTTAAGAGGCCAATTATAAGAGATTTTGATTTCTGTCTATTGCAAGGAAGGTTAGTGAGCTGAAGAAGCCAGATCAAAGCGATTAACTTCTTATCTGTTGCTTCTAAATGGATAGGAATGGGGCAATTATTGTCTCAATGCATTGTGTACCTGACATAGACCCAGCCTTTCTAAGAAATGTGAGTTACTGAGAAAATGTGTGAAGCATAAATAATACACTAATGTGCGAATCAACATTAAATGCTGTGTTATTTTATTTCTATTTCATAATAATATAACTATTATTCAGTACTTTTCTAAATATATGAAGTGTTTGCCTTTGATGTGTTTTAAGAATATTTAAAAAATAAAACATTTTTTCTTATAGAAATTTTAACTTGAAAATTATAATACTTTTTTGAACAAGTTTGATCCCTGTACAAATAATATTAATGAGTATTATTCAATTAGATTGTGTCCCCATGATATTTTCTCAACTTTCCATATCTTTTCAAATACTGTACTCTTATGTACATCATATGTTTGAATAGTATGATATTATTAGTTAATATATAATTATATAGTTAATTTTAAACAATAAAATAGAGTATCAACGTGTTATGTTTAATGAATTAATTTATCCAGTTGTACGGAAATTAAATAGAATTTTCTTAGTGATTCTTATTCAGGAACATAGAAGTCTTTAACATTCTTTAGCAGTAGGAAAACAACCATCCTCAATGCTGGTTTTTCACATTTTTCACCCCCCCAACCCCTTTCAAGCACATTTTTCAAATTGCTACTTCATCATTCTGTGTTTCCTAGTTCTGCATTTTCTCCTTCTGTCTCTTACCACATCCATGGGGATATTTTTATCATGAAATGGGTATCACACCAAAATATCTAAGATTATAATGGTCTCACTAGCAATTAAGTGATATTAATGATATTAATTCATTATGAGAAGGCATTATGGTAAAAAAGAAAATAAAAATGCATGATTAATATTATCTCTTATGTAGGGATTTGGGCTTCATAGCATTATTTATCAGGAGAATAAGGGCTGTGTACACAGCAAAGACAAACTCCTTTTAGGATTTCAGAAATTATAAAAGTACATCACAAAAATCATAATAGACTTATCCTGGCTGTCTATTTTTACTAAAACATAAGAGTGAACCACAAATGACTTTCTTTTATACAATTTAGAATTTACATTAATGCTACTTAAAATGGCGATCTTCTTTGTGGCCATATATTAAACTTTTGATTTTATTTGATTCTGTGTCCATCTCATCTCCAATAAGCACAACTCAGACACACCAACAGTGGTCAGAAGCAGAAGCACACAGAGCTTTTACACTTTCAGGGTGCCATTCAACTGCATGATTTATCTAAAACCATGTTTTATATCTTATAACCACATACTATATATGCATTTGATATCATTGATATACATCCTATCTAAATGAGTTCCAGAATCTGTGTTATTATTTTATGTTATAAGGACTATTCAAAGTGTCATGACAGGTTGAATTATTAATTTATTTTCAAACTTGAAACTATCTTAGAAGTTTCAGATTTAATAAACAAAGATTCACTGGACATTAAATAAACAATTTTATCCCATCTTTTTACTTCCCTTTTCCCTCTCTCCCCCTTACTCCATTCTTCTTTTTGTTTCTTTGTTCCTTCATTCTTTCTTTTCTTATTTCCTTCTGTCTTTCCTACTGGTAGCTGATCAACCCATTGGCCTTGTCCATGATACACAAACATTCTCCTAACTGATATCATATCTTCTTTCCTTTCATAATTATATCACAAACCTCAAGGATGAACATAGTATTCATTTACTATTGATTGTTTACTTTGCTTTTTAAAATAATTACATAAATAATTATAATCATAAGAATAAAAAACATATTTTATTTTAAACACAATTCCTCTCCCAAAATTTACATAAAACATTTAACTTCCCCCATGTAACATTTTACTAAGTTTCAGTGAAACTTTCATACATGCTTTTAATGCATTTGATAAAATCTGCTCCCATTCCTTTTTTTCCAACTCTTCTACCCTTAATATTTCAACTTCATGTAGTTTTGTTTGTTTTTAAACTCTCTGAGTCTAGATACTGCTGCATGTGTATGCATAAAAATAGGACCATCTATTAGAGCATGGGTCTATAGCCCTGATGGAAGCTTACTCTTTCTCACCCAATCACCTATGTACCATTAGTATCTACTCAGAAGTGACTGGCTTGATGTTGTACAGGCCTTGTGCATGTAGTCATAGTTAGTTAGTCATAATGTAGTCATTAGTTCATTATGTGCCACAGCTCTGTTTTGTATGGCCAATAATATTTCACAGAAGACATCTGTCACTTTTGGCTCTTACAATTTTTCCGACCGCTCCTCCACATTGATGCCTGAGTCTGAGGGGAGGAGGTGTCATAAAGATGTCCCAAAAGAGCTGAGTATCCAACCATCTCTTAGTCATTGTATATTTACCTGTATTGCTAGGGTCTCTGTATTAATCAATATCTACAATGAGATGCATCGTTTTTAGTCTTTAAAAAGCAAATACTAACAACAAGAAAGCCCTTCTTCTCTAGATGATTCCAAGATTACCACAACATTCACCACATTTAGTCACTGTTGGAAAGAAGGCAGGTCAGAAGTGGTGCTCCTTCCTTCCTGTAATATCATGCCTCTTGGGCAAGTTCTTAGATACCATGAACTGCTTCCACAGAAGTGGAATTCTCTTACAAAATTTGAATTTCATCTTCTTCGATTCCAAAAACAGAACAGAAACAGATGCCTTAGAGGTGGGCACATCAACACACTCATTATGCAAATTATGTTCCTAAAAGGAAAAAGGAATATGTAGAATGTATAAGAAGGCAGAAGTATTCATATCAGTATGTCAATTCATATTTTAATGCATTTTAAACGTTTTATTTGTGTATATTCATTTGGGAGCTTTTGATATTTAGAACTTGTTCAGCTGTGACAAAATATTGAATTAGAAAATATTGCTTTCTCCTGGCAATCTCTACTCTCCTTGTAAATATCTTTCTGACTACAATGAAAAGAGATTGCTTATTTCTTGGAGAATATTTAGTTGACTTGCCTATTACTATAATACTTTTCTTTATTTAATTCCAAGTAAATTTATTGTAGTAAAATAAGGGTTAATTATTCCTGTACTGTGATCTACTATGTTTAAATATCCTCAACAGAAATTTCTTATATTGTATGATAACAATAACAATATATCATCAGCATGTATGTAGTTACAATATGCATCAGGACAATTTTATGAGTATTGATATAGAAAAGACCAGGCACAAGTGACCTTAGAATTTTTCTGTCATCCAGGTGTGGTGCCACATGCCTTTAATCCCAAATCTCAGGAGGCAGAAGCAGGTGATCTCTGTGAGTTGGAGTCCAGCTTGCTCTACATAATGAGTTCCAGCATACCAAATGTTGCATTGCAAGAACCTGTCTCACAAGCAGGAAAGAAGAGAAAAAGAAGGAGGAGAAGGAAGAAGAGGAGGAGAGGGAGGAGAAGGAGGAAGAGGAGGAAGAGGAGGAGGAGAAGGAGGAGGAGGAGGAGGAGGAGGAAGAGAAGGCGGGGGAAGAAGTATAGGGTGTGAGATATGGGGGATGAGGATGGAAAGAGACGAGATGAAAAACCATTTTTTAAAATTCATTTTCTTTCTGAAAATTTGTAGAATCAATTTTTCTACATATTTGAACAGTACATATGGATACTTATATAACCTTATATACACATAAGGTTACACACATATATAAAGATATATAATTATAAATGTCTTTATTTATGAACTTTATAAGATATAAGTAACTTATTAATATTAATATTAGTAAATTAGTTTAATTGCATGTAATAGAAACCTCAGCCTAAAAAGAGTATCACGCTTAAGTAAGTCATATCAAATACTGAATGACGGCTGGGCATTTAGAAAAGTTTTATTTTTATAAATATGTCTTCAATACTGATACTGTGAGATATGCAAGACACAATGACTATTTTTTTTTTAACAGAAACACACAATGCAATGAAAAATTTAAAATTGTGACATAATTCAATTGAAAACAATTTTTGAATATTCCTAAAGCTCAGAAATCACTTTTATGTTACCCTGAATGTTTTCCTAGAGGCGTCACACACAGAGCTGCTTATCATGACACTGTTGACAGCAGGTTAAGGTTAATTGTAATTGCGCACAGTCACCTGGACAATGCTGTAACCTGAAGTTGAGTCCCTTCACTGCGTCGGCTCACAGTATATTATTTCTAGGCATTAATGCCAGGGTGCTCTTTAAATTGGCTGTGGCACTAGAGAGGAGCTGATTTACTTGCTCGATTTAGCACTCTCCTCTTGCTGTCTGCTTCAGGCCACTTTCCCAGGAATAGCAGAATGTGAACAGAATTAAAATTCAAATGTAACCACAGACGGAAAGAATAACATGAAATAGGTTAATGAAAGAAATTCCCGCCCTGCCTAGTAGTTGACAGGTGGGTTTTATTCAAATGTCTGCATATCCAGGAACATTTAGTTCACTATTGAGGGTTCCTGAATTAAACATTAAAGATAAATTTTACTGAATGAATATGAGTATAGACTGAAATCTCTGAAGATGTTTTTAGGTAGTAGGGAAAGCCAAACATTTTTTGTCCTTTGAAGATTAGGAAAAGATCAAGGAAAAGGTCACTTAACCATAGTTTTACACTTACACAAAATAAATTCAGTAGAATTATTAGACTGTTCAAAAGACAAAGAAATGTAATCTTTACAAACCAGAGCTCCCACAGTTTAAACCACCAGGCTGGAAGCACATAGTGAAGAACCCATAGCTCCAGCTGTATATGTAGGGGAGGATAGCTTTGTCGGGCATAGGTGGGAGAGGAGATCCTTGTCCCATGAAGGCTGGACACCGAGTGTGGGGGAATTCAAGGGTAAGGAGGTGTGAGTGGGGGGGTTGGTGGAAGAATATCCTCATAGAAGCAGGAGGAGGGGGGATGAGATGGGGGATCCTCATTGGGGGGAATGGGGTATGGGGATAACATCTGAAATGTAAATAAAATATCCAATAAAAAGAAAGAAAGAAAGAAATCAAATAGAAATTTAAAAGACATGTATTGATTTATTCTGATTTAGAATGATTAGCCTAAAACATCTAATGTTTTATCCATGTATGCGACTTACCCCAGTATTCTTCATGTTAATTGTATTGGGAAACCCTGAGGAGCAGCTCCCTATCTCTCATCTTGCAAGAAATGGCTGGGGGCAAGGAAGATGGCTTAGTGCTTAGAGCACTTACCAGTATTGTAGAGGACTCTGTTCATTTTCCATATGGAAATTAAGAAGCATATATAACTTCCCAAGGTATTTGACAGCATTTCTAATGTCTGTAGGCTCCTGTATGCATGTGGTACACATAAATATATGTAGGTGTGTGTGTATATGCAGTGCCCATACATGTGCATGCACACACACACACACACACACACACACACACACACACACTACATATTTGAAATAAAATAAATATTTTTAGAAAAAAGATATACCTGAAAAACAGTTTGCAGCTTCTGGTATTTTGGTTATACTGTTTACACACAGAAAGTTTATAACTTACATTTCCACCAGTATAAGATGAAAATATTATGCCCTTGGGCAATAATTTCACCAATATGTTTGAATGTACAGATGCCTAGAACTTTAATTCATATTGTACTTTAATGTCTGATATTTAACACTATTTTTATATAATGTCATCAATTATTGATTGAAAATATGTCTAGTTTAGGAAGAAATCATCTACAATTTTGTTGTTATAAACTAGACTTGAAACTTCTAATCTTTTCATGACTCCTAACTTCTCTAAAGTTAGAAATGTTTCCAAAGTTTTCCCGTTTCTATTTGGTGCACTCACTTTGTCTGTCAATATGTACTTGTGTGTGTGATTCTTTACTTGACCTTATAATGTTTATATACTCATTAAAAAAAATGTAGTCAGTAAGTATTTCATGAATAATTTTACAACTTTCTATTAACTATTATAATGCTTTTGAAATGCATTTTGAAGCATATCAATTTATTAATCTACTTATAGTATTCTATTCTTTTGTTTTTAAGATTTTTGATTTTGCAAGTCACAGCACAGAAAAATGATAAGCGTTCTGTTCTTTGTGTCTTGACAGACATGTTACTGCCATTCTAGAAAATGCATATTTAGTGTAATTTATGTATTACTGTCAAAACCTCTCCAACGTGTGTGTGTCTTTAGCATCTTGTAACTCTTCATCTACTTTGGAAAATTGAATTATTTTGGATATATTTTTCATCTTTTATATTAAAAGTAGCTAAATTTTATATTTTCCCAGTTAAAGATAATAATGACCATCAATTGGATACTTTAGATCTTCTGTCTTCTCTGATACTTCTATTAATATACTTTGAAAGTTTACCAGTTTTAAAATGACTTAATTTTTCTTATCGAAGATAAAACATTAGGCAAAAGGGAAGCAATAAAAGTATTGAATTTATTTTCTAAAAAAGTATAAGCAATCAGGAGAAAATTTGTAGTTTACTTAATTGATGTGTAGGTGATATCACCTACATAAACAAGTATAGCTGTCATTTGGAAACTAATATTGAAGTCAAAGATCAGAATGATTTTGAACTCTTTTTGTAATATTCTAAAGGAACAATGGAATTGAACACATTTGAGACACCTATCCATTGTGTTCCATTGGACTCTAAAATTTTACAAATTGTAACGTTTCTAAAGGATGCGATAAAAATGATTTGCAACAATACTAATGTTACAATATCAAATTTGAACTACAATATTACTTTAATAGTTTTACTCCTCTTGTAACTTACGGTTAGCAAGGCAATTGTTCTGAAATTCCTTGAGAATGCGTGCAGCATGCTCTTTGTCTTTCTTGGTCTTCTTGTGTTGTTCGCTTTATATTCCAGGTGTGATGTTGACTCTGTCTCAATTATAGTAGCAATTTATGTCACCACTAATGACATTTGATAAATCAAATGTAATAAAACCAAGAACTGAATGCTTGCTATATGCCTGGTATTGGGCTAAATATTAGCATTCTTCAGTTCAACTACAGAGTGAGAAAACTAACATTATTATATAGCTTTTTAAAGAAACAAATTCAAGGTTGGTGATTTGCCCATGTGACTGACAAGACCAGCTAAAAGAAGTCTTATTCGTAACTTTATCATCAGTGTATAAAGATAATAGCCAGCTATCAACAACTCTACCAGCTACCGGCAATAACGTATGATTTTGTTTGGTGATAAAAAGAGAAATAGAAGAGTGCCATGTGAGAAGTCCCTGCAATTTTTCTGAACACAAGAGATATAAAAATTTGATAAGCTATCCTGCTATTATTCTTACACAATTCCTAAGCCCATATTTTATTGGTTTATCCATATCAAGAGACTTTCTCGAGAAAATGATGAAACTGTGTTTTTAGTAGTATCATTTGGTGTTTATTTCTTTATGTTTTCATTTGAAAAAGTCTGTGTGTCTAAATGTGAGCACTTTAAGGCAGAAATCACTGCTCTTTAGAGTATAGTAAATAGCTTTGCCAATGATTCCAACGGGTGCAGTAGGTTACTTAAATAGGCCATAGATGTGTGCCTGTTCAGTTGGAGAACAGGAGGAGACTTGTTGAAAACAGATTGGTAAACACTATAGACAAAAAAAATACATAAATAAAAGCAAATGAAAAATTTATTATAAATTTTAGTTTTAGTGTTTAATATATTGCATAGATCAAGGATAGAGTGATCTTAGACTTGAGAATGAATGAATGTAGAAATGAATCATGGAGTTATGTTAAGTACTCTTTCTCATAGAGCCACAATCAAAACAAGGAGATCCCAACTAGGTCACAGCACTGCAGCTGAATGTCATTCATTAACCTAAGAACTTCAAGTATACCTGCTTGACAGCTCCAGCAGATGAAAACTGCAGAACTGCAAGCTTTCCTTAATGCAGGTGTTTGCCAGAGAGGTAAAATGCAACTTAGCAAGAGATGGCGCACACCAAATAGGTCTAAGAAAGGAATGCATACATGCATGTGTATGCATATATTTGTAAACACATACACATATGTGTATGTGTATGCACACACATGACTACAAAAGACCATTTAGGGAGAAAAAAAGATGTCATGAATTTGAAGGACAGTGGGGAGGAATAGACCAGATCGAGTTGTAGGAAGGAAAGGGAAGGTAGAAATATTGTAATTAATTTTTAATCTCAAAAAATATTAACAAGAAGAGGAAAAGAAAACAGCATTGTACTGACTGACCAAGAACACAGAAGGAGCGAATTTTCCTGAGCTATCAAATCGTTCTTTGAGGAACTGGATACCTGTGAAAAATAGAATCACAACCACCTCTTCTGGATTGTAAAAACAGCAAGTTTATCTATCATCTGTACTTAAAAAAAAAAAAAAAAAAGGCATTTTTCAGCAGCTTCAAAATCTGCTGTAAGAATTCTGAAAACGTCACCAATACAGGAAATGGTATGGACTTTGACATTTAAATGTTGAAACTGCACAACACAAAAAAATTCAGAGATTGTTTTCCAATGTGTACCTGAAGCATTTCAATTCTTTCTCTGAAACAGATTCAAGTAATAGTTCCCCATTTCATGACTTACTAGCTGAAGTATTTTAGACTGTGAATACCACAGTTCTGGTATTTCAGAAAATCATAAACAGAAAAAGAAAATGTTTATACATATAATATAAGATTCAGCTAGTAAAGTGTCATGTAAAGATAAAAGTAACAAGAGCATAGAATAGATATTTGAGTATACAATTAAAACCCAGAATTAAATAATATAAAGTGTTATTATTTGGGAAAATATTTCATTGTTTTCTTAGTCTTCCTTTTACGGCTAAACAATATCATTTTCTTCATAAACTTCCTTCTTACACACATTTTATACTTTTAATCATATTATCCTAATACATTTATATATCATTTTTCTAATTTCTCTGTAAAGTTTCTCTTTCTGTGAGTTGGATGTGTGGCCATTTCAAAATAGTGAGAGGAAAGAGCAGTGGGAAATGATATAGTCATTATATAATATCAGAAAATAAAGAAATAGTTTTATAAATGCTGGTGAGATGTCTCAGCTGATAAAGTTATTTGATGTCTGATGACCTGTGTTTTTAAAAAAGAGATCCAAGTACTGAAAGGAAGACTTACCTCTGTTGCTAGTCCTCTGATCCCTAAGAAACAACAAGCATGCATGTGAAATTTAAGACACACACAGGCACACAAATATATACACAGAAAAACACACATACACACACAAGTACACAAATATTTCGTTAATATAATAAACATTTAAAATAATAATGAAAACAAGATAACCATTAATAAAATTGTATATGCATTTATGTCTTAGTTGGGATTCAGACACCAATATATTGATCTAGACAAAATGTTTTAAATTATTTGAAAATATTTATTTCTAAGTTTTCAAAGCGATTATGTGGACCGAGTGTGTCCATGACCTTCAGTCTTGGAATGTGAAGAAGGAGTACCCACCTTTTTTCCATGATTATTCCTTTCAAATTGAGAAAAGCAATAAGCAATAATTTTAACCTTCAATTTGACTGTAGCTATCTTGTATTCAAATTTCTTAGTACTTTTATCTAGCCTATGAAGCGTGCATGTATATATATATATATATATATATATATATATATATATATATATATGCATGTATATATACACATATGTATATACATATGTATGTGTATATATACATGCATATATGTGTATGTGTGTGTATATAATTCCAAGGCAGCATTTTGGAACATATTCTTACAAATTTAAGATATTAAAAACTTTACTCATCTTTTGGTGTTCATGGGTCTCCATTCATGTGTGTGTCCAGCTGTCTGTAGAGGAGAGTTGTCTCCATGTTTCCTCCACTGATTGGCTTCATTAGGTCTCAGAAAGCCTTAGAGATCCTGTTGTCTCGAACTTCTGAGCACAGGGATTGCAGCTCAGGGATGGATTGGATCATTTAAGGTGTCATTTCTTTTTTATAATATTACCTTTTTATTAAGTATTTTCTTTAACACTCATACATCAATACAATGTGTTTGGATATAATCCACCTTCATTTGGTCCCCTCCAACTAGTTCCTTTCACTCTTCCTTTTCTTGATAACTTCATAAACTATAATTTTCTTTTCTCCTTTTCTTATTAGTTTCCTTTTTAATGTTATTTTGTAGTTGTTGTTTTGTTTTGTTTTTTGTTTACTTTGTTTTGTTTTGAGACGCAGTTTCTTTGTGTAATGCTTGTTGGCCTTAAGCTAGCTCTGTAGACCAGTCTAGCCTTGAACTCAAAGAAATCCACCTGCCTCTGCCTTCCAGAGACTGGGATTGAAGGTGTGCACCACCGTTGCCAAACTTCTTTGTTTCTTCTTTAATTTAATGTCCACTTAATTAATCGGCTGCTGTATTATATTCACAAGGTGTGCGACTCAGATTCTGGAGCATTAGCAGCTTTACAGGGACAAATCTCTGAAGGAAAGTGATCCTCTCTCTCCAAAAGTGACAAACTGCCCATTGTTCTTCATCCTTTTATGGGTTTGGGGTCACCTAGAAAACACCTGCACAGCTGTTCCTGATCATAATTTTGGTCCTCCTGTTTGCATGACAAGAATTTACTGGCTGAGCTGTCTCCCTATTCTTATGTTTTAAAAATATTATTAACCTTTATATACAGCTTATATTACACATTTTTTTTTCCTGGCTGAAAAAAAGAAGACCTTTTTTAAACAAAACAAAACAAAACGCTAGTTTAGAGTTTTAAATTTGTAATCTTGATTTTATACAGATTTTCTATATGCATGCTTGGTTATAAAATCGTTTTGATTCTGTGGGGAAAAAAACCACAAAACTTTCTCTTAGAACTTTTCCTCACATAACTGTATCTGTTGTCACAGACAGGTTCAAAAGGCAGTCGGCTTAAAAACTTTCACAGTTTTAACCCGATCACTTCTATCACACTTGCAAAGATCACTGAAACACTAAGTTTTTGACTTGGTTGTTTCAGAGCATTAGTATTGTCATTATTAGAAATTATTTTACAGGAACAACCAAGGAACAAATGACAATATTCATATATAGTCCTAACACCAGAATTACATGACTATTATCAACAAAGTAAAGTATAAGGTAAATCTACCTGGTAATCATAAAATAGGAAGAAATTGGTAATTAATTCTTTATATATTTTACTCGTTTTAAGAACATGCATTTCAGTATCCATTGGTACACTTTCAATTCCCATGATATCACTTTTTGAGATAAATTTAAAATAAGTCATGCAATACAAGGCAATTTTGTTCATACAGCCATAAAAGTAATATTGAGTCATTTTAACTGTAGTTAGACGGATGCCAAGGAATCAAAAGTGAAGAGGTTATGAATGGCAGATTGCACGTGAAAGCTCACAGTTAGCAAAGATGCAGGTGTGCTATACACAGTATCAATCAATCCCAAATTAAACAGCTCCTCTCATTCTTCTGCTATATTGGAATCCAACATTACTTTTACCGTTGCATTAAGGTGTGCAGAGTTTTAAATGTTGGTCAAAATGTGTAAGAATCTTATCCTATTTGTCAGTACTGACCACAAAGTTCTGGCACTGTGATAAGCAATTAATCTGGAAGTCTCTACATTCTTGACAACAAATTATAATGCATGGCTTGCATTAGAAAGGGTTCATGACTGCTCTTTTAATTATATATAAATGCAGGAGGTATTTTCTTTGGCAGTAAGAAAGATGGAATAAAATGGTTAAAAAGGGAAGTGAGTGTTAGATTATGCTTAAGGTTAATAAAATCACTGATAACTAGAGTTTTTTTCATTTACATTGACTACTAGTTTCAAAGAATTGCATAGCCAGAAATGGAGCACACATGATTTTTCTAAAGTAGTCTCAATTTCTTTACACAAAAGAGTCACACCCTTCTGTGGAGGCTGCAGGACACAAGCAGGCAATACCAGATGAGATCTCACTATTTTCTGAAATTATTTCCTTTAATATTAGATATTTTATGACACTAAGTAAATCATATATATATATACATATATAATATATATTATATATAATATATATTATATATGTGTATATATAATTCTAAGATAGATTATAAAATTTTAAATGGGAGAAATGTTAGATTATATAATTATTTTCAGAATCATAGCTTGAAGTACATTTATCAGAAAACTGAACTGATGTACCTCATTTAAGTGGGGAACACCCCACTTCTTTGAATCAAACCATCCTTTTGTATCATAGATTGCATCTTGTATTGAGAAATTTAATACTACCTTTTTTAATACTACCAATTTGACTCAAGTCAGTGGTTGAAAATTTTGGTGATCAAAAATAAAAAACTAAATTTGAAGCATGAATTCATAAAGGTGGAGAGCAGGCACATGTGTGTGACACAAAAATATAAATTATAGTCTGGCAAAAAAAACCCAAACTTGCAAAGATATCATACAAAACCAAATAAATGTATGTCCCAAGTGCTCACTCATTAAGTATGTATTATAAAATACACAAACATTATAAAATTTTCTGAAATATAAGAATTCATGTGAAGAAAAATATTGAAGAGTATAAAAACTTTAAGAGATTTTAGGTTGTCTATGTTCTCTTAATGGAGTAAATTTTATAAATGTGTTTAAAAAAAAACCAAAACCAAAGTGAGTATCAAGTTTCAATGGAATTTTTCAACAGCAAAATGATTTCTGTGATACTTTTGTTAAAATTAAAACAAATTATTCTGTATATAATTTGTCTAGTTTGTAGATTGCACATTAACTATTACTAAAATTTGTTATATTATTTTTTAAATTCAGTAATTCACCTTGCCATATAATTTTGATAAAAATAATCATTGTGATTAATTTCCTTAATGTAAACTTTAGAGGATCTGGAATTATAAATAAAATTAATTTTTGAACTTTGAATTCAAGATTTGAATTAATTTGCTAACGTCACATACATTATTGTTTGTTGAAATAGTTAAGAAAGTTCTGCCCTGTCTCATTGTAACTTCCAAATTTTAGCTACACTGTGAGTAAAAATGAGGTGTACACTACCAAAATATTTTTCTATATGAGAAATATTACATCATTTATTTTTTTAAATATTTTAAAAAACATTTTTTGTGTGTTTGAATATTTGTGTATATATTTAAGCAGATTGTGTGTTCTGTGCTCACAGAAACCAAAAGTAAGCCTTGAATACTGACTGTGACACTGGAGTTACAGAGAATTGTGAGTTCTACTATGTCCTGGAAACCAAACCTGGGTCCTCTACAAGAACAGTAATGTCTTATTTTCAAGACATTTTTATACAGCCCATTTATTCTTTGAGATATTGCCTAAAATATACTTAATCATAAAAACAATAAGAAGTTTGAGCTGAATACTACAAAGGAGTAGTGTTCAATAAAGATAAAAGGAGAAAATAAGGGTACAAAGAAACAGAGGATTAAAAAATACTACATAAAATACTACAAGAATTTTAAAATTTAAATACATTAATAACAGCATAAAATGCAAGTTGACGTTCCACAGTTAAAAGGCAGAAACAATTAGAGTGCTCTTAAAGCAACAAAAGTACATTTAATCAATGCTGACAGCTAGGAATAAATATTTACCATAAATTATTTTTATTTTCTGTAAAATATCCACATTGTAAATAAAAAGCCAGTATGGAAGTGAAGGAATGGATCTGTGCATACCACATAAAGATTAAACATAAAATATTTACTGTACTTATTATTAATATAGCTTGAAATTATTAATATGGCATAAAATAGACTATTATGTCTATTTGTAAATGAAAAAGGAAATGATAAACTCAACCTATGAGATACATAAAGATAAAATGTATTTGTATATAGATGTAAACTTGTCATTATAAGAAAATTGGATCCAATTACTAGACATGTCTACACTTATAGGTAATATACATTTCAATGTAGTTACTAAGTATATAAGCAATAAATACACCGAAATCATGAAGAACACAGCATATAATTCTGTATAACAAGTAGACCTTATTTTTTCAATAGAAAACTATAGAAGACAGTTTCTTTGAATATGTGGATGATAATAAAGTAAGTGGTGTACCATAAACAAGTCTCCAAGAATTTTAAAGTATTTTAGCTTGTACTAAGTATATTCTGTTCACAATGTATTCAAGAATACCACTAATTTACAACATTGTACTGACTTTTTAAGCTATGGTAATAAGATAAGAGTGAAAATTAAAATTAAAATGAATTTGAATGGAGAACATAATTGCCAACTTCTGAATCTCACAAAACTTAAAATAATAGCCAACAAAATATTAAGTAAATTTTAAAAAGTAACTTCTAATTCAGAGTTGCCCAGGGGTATTATATCAACCATAGATTCATATTTTAGCATATAAGCTAAGTTATGCAAGTTTGAAAGCTTAAAAGTCCTATTATCTGTTTTCTGTTATTTATAGAACCAGTAAAACTTGTGATATAATTAAGCCCAACTCTGAAAACCTGAGGACAATGACTGATGAGAAAAAAAAGATGATATTCCAGTTCAGAAGGCGAGCTATAATTTGCATTTCTACTATATTTTGTTCTATTCTGGCCATCAAATTCTAATGGGGCATTCAACATTGTTGAGTTTGATCAACTACATTCAGTGCAGTTATCAACGTGCTAACCACTTTTGGGAACACCATTAGCATCACTCAGAAATAATCTCTTACAAGCTGACTGGTATCAGTCCATTCAAATTTGCAAGTAAAACTAAATATTCTAGATCTATCAATATGAGGATAATAAAATTATAGACTATTTCTATATTTAATAGTCTATATGAGTATTATGGAAAAGTAAAAATTAAAAAGCATTTTACTGAAAAATTTCTAAGAACACAATAATACTTCTACGTAAATTTAATAATATTTGTAATTTACTGACAGAAATTGAAGATCATTAAAATAATTTTCAGAAGAATATATTCATCTCTTATAGAACAATTGTTAAAATATTTGCAGTCCTGAGAGTTTTTAATAAGTATAATACAATTGCCATTCAAACTTATGTACACATTACTTGTAACCTAGAGAATGAAAAATTAAAATTTACATCTTGTTATCCAGCTTCCATTTTACATTCTCTAATCCTGATGAAATGTGATTTCTAGCTCTAAAAGCACCTAAGACTAGTGATTTTCACCCATCTCTAATGGAATATTAATGGACTTGATCAGATAAGTCCGTTCTCATAAAATCAGAATAGAAGACTGTCCTAGTGAATTTAAACCTATTGTAAGCCAGGGAAAGTAGTACTGATGAAAAGATCAGTGGATGGCACAAAGGTACAGAATAGAGACCCAAACAGCTTTACCTGTATTGTTTATTCTCCCCAGTGGTGTAGTCTGAGATGTACTGCAAAATACATTGCTTAGTGGAAGAATATATTTAGTTGCAAATGCTGGGTAAGAATGGCTGTGGGGACCTTAAGAAGTTTGTGGACTCTTAAGTGTTAGGCAAGAGAGAGGTCAAGAGTAGCCTAAGACAAGAACTATGAAATGTCTTTATGGGAAACGCTAGGTGAAATGTGTGTGAAAATGCATTGTATTCCTGGCTGTCATTTTGTAGTCTATTTGTATTTAGTCATCATGAATTAACAGTCAACAGGTTTTGCATTGTTTTTACAGCTATATTCAACTTCACAAGTATAACATAAAATAAAAATAGAGGTTGCATTAGATAGTAATAGATAGACAGAGGTGAAAGGGAATTGAATTTGCTTAATGAAATGCATTTTATTGGAAATGACAACAGCACAGCAGAATATCATGGAGGTGAGAAACATTTTGCATCCAGAAAAAAGATATAGTTAAACATAGGAGAATGTGAGGGGTAGTAAGAAGCTGGGTAATGCAATTTTGCATTTCTGATACAATTTGCTGGAATTGATAACCACATGGGGTTATTTGACTGTGGGAATTGCTATTTGATTCTGTGAAATATTGTCTGCTGCAAGCTGGCACAGGACAACGATTGCCAAAGAAGAGCTCAAGAGATTGGGGGTATTGGATATTTTAATTACCAAGGATTTATTTCAAGGGACAATTTTAAAAACCCTCATAATATGCCAAATGCTATAATCTTTCAAGGATTAAGGAGTGTCTCAAAGAAGCTAACTGCTCATATGATTTGATGGCACTGATTGAATAATATTTTAGGGAGGAAAACTGGAGTGGCCTGCTGTTACAGATGTATGACAAGGTTTCTAGAATTTAGTTGATCAAAAACTTCAGTTAGTCTGTAAAGAAAATTTAATCCAGCAACATGGCTGCTTTGGCAAGCGATCAATCCACTGCCTTTTTAGGTCCATATGATCCATGTAGGATGGATTATAGTATGATCTGGGTAGAATACAGACATACCCTTGGTACATACCTTTAGTCTCTAACAATGAAAAGAAGGTTAGTTTGTAGAAAGTGACTAATCAGAGAAAGATTTCACAGCATAAGTCAGAGATAGGATCTTCCAAACTCCCATGAGAACAGAGAGGAAAGCCTACTTAGGAGCAACACAAGGAGAAAAAAGTGTGTGTGTGTGTGTGTGTGTGTGTTTTCTGGCACTTTTACCAGGAAAATTTTACAGAGACAAGATGCAGAGAGGAGAAGCAAGACAAAGGTGAAGACAGAACAAGCCAGAGAATGAGCAGGAGCCAGAAGATTAGAACATATTGCCAAAGTTAGTATGAGGCCAAACAGAGCAGTTCAGTCAGAAGCTGAGAGAAACTAGATTGAATCATTCAGTTTAGAAGATTATATTACGCAGAAGCTAGAAGCTTCCTGGACTAGGCGTAGTGTTAGTGAGCACAGAAGGAAATGATCTGGACACAGTTATAGAAGTGTACTCTCACAGCATAAGTATGGCTCTTGTCTCATCCCTCCATCTGAGGAAATAAACAACATTAAGATTAGTCTGAGGAAATAGAGACATTTAGATTAGTCTTCTTACTAATAAATATACAATTTCACCAGTGTATGGCATGAACCAGGCAAGGCATCTTAAAGACTGGAGAGGGCAACGCTCATCTGTCTAGAGGTAGGGCTAGTAAGTTGATTAGAGCCTTAGATACGATGTGTACCAAGATAAAACTGCACGGAGTTTCTCATGATTTTCTTAAGATGACAATTGGATTAGAAGGGTTTCAAAAGCCTTAGGGGAAAACATTTTATGTTTAACCTAGAAGTTATGTTACATGTGTCATTTCTCTGATAATTAACAGCTTCACCAAGATTCACTGGAGATAGATACAGATAGAACTTTACCATCTAGTGATAAAAAGGATGCACACGCTAACATGTTACTGTTTAAAGAGGATGTGAAAGGGGAGATAGGTGCCAGCTATGTAGGTAGTCTTGGAAAGCTAGGAACATAAAAGAAATATACACTGTGCAGAAGTTCACTGTTAGAATGAAGGTGAGAAAGAAACAGATGTTATCAGACAATTTGTGTTATCTAGAAAACCCACGTCTTTATAATAGCAACAGGGAAAATAAATACAAAAAATGTTTGAACATAAAGTACAATTGGCTGTGAAATTGCAAAAGACCAGGAATCAACAGATAAACAGACCAGGAACAAAAAACTCTTAGAAATTATGAAACTTAAGTAGAAGAGATTTATTAAAAATGAAGAAATGTGTACAGAGAAGTATTTCAAGGAATAAAGGACAAAATATAAAAAGTATATTAACATTTATTATTCTAATTAGTATAAAATGTGGTAATACCCTAAATAAAAATAAATAACACACATTATATAAATGGCCTATGTAAGTTCTCCCAAATGACAAATTTTCTAACCACAAATTACTCCAATTGCTTAACCACATAAAACTGGAGATTCCCCTTGTTCTACAGGCACAGAGCCAAATCATTATACTATATTTAATCATGGTAGTAAAGTCTTCTAGTTTCAGTAAGATATTGACACCTGACTGCTGAACACTCTCTCTCTTTTTTTTATTCCAGAGTTTTGACAGCTGATTAACTTGATTTTATTTTAAGAATATTTCTTAATTAAAAAGTTTTATATCATTTCTCCACTTACTTTTGTCTCTTCCATCCTTCTTGTACCATTTACTCTCAAATTGTTGATCTCCTTTTAAAAACTGTTGTTAAGTACATGTATAGACATATAAATCAAACCTTCTCATAGACAGCTGCCCTGTGGCCGTATCTTCACACACTTTCCACTATAAGAAATTCTTCTTGCACTAGGCTTACCTAACCATAACTAATACCCATTTCAAATTTCAAATAACTGGGGGCGGGGCAGGTTTTGAAACTGAATTTTGGTAAGACATAAACTTCATGTCCATACTAAATAAAGAACCAATGAAATAAGAAAGTACCTAAATACACACACACACACACACATACGCGTGTGTGCATACACACAAATCCAGAAGTATTGTAATTTACATCTAGTTTGATTAGTGTCTATTTTTATTATATTTTTATTATTGGAACAGATAATTTTACATTTGAGGATACAGTATTTTCTTAAAATTCAATATTGTATTGCACAATGATGACATAACGGTACCTCCTATATTCTTTTTGAATTATGTTAGAGAAAATATATGTCAAACTTTAGCTTTGTATAATATTTTACAAATACTAAAAACATAACTTATATTCTTAGTCCCTTCTATTTTTAAATTCTAATGAGTGAATTTTTTTCTACTGAATCTTCCCTCATATTTTGGTCATACTCTCGTGTGGGTGAACACTGGTATTTGAAATAGAAAGCAGTAATATGTTTATTACCAGATTTTGAAGTGGCAGCAACAGTGGAAAAGTAAAGATTGCTGGATAAAAGTGCTTTACCTAACTTAGGGTGCTGTTAGCTACATGCCACATTCACTGTTTTATTGCTGTAAAGAGGCGCCATGCCCAAGGTAATTCTTAAGAAAGAAAGCATTTAACTAGGCTTGCTTACAGTTCTGCAGACTCAGTCCATTACCACCACGTCACAGAGCATGGCTGCAAGTTACTGCAACAGTAGCTGAGAGCTACATACCTATATACATCCAGAGAAATTGAAACAGAAAAAAAAATGCAGAGAGACAGACAGACAGAAACAATGAAGGACAGAAAGACACCGACTGAGAGCCAGAGTGAGAGACTGAAAGATTGAGCCTGGTATGAGCTATCAAAACTGCAAAGCAGACCATCCACTTTCTCCAACAAGGTTATACCTTCCCCAACAAGGCCACACTGAATAATCACTGTTACCTTTTCAAGTAGTGCCACTCCCTGGTGATTAAGCATTCAAATATATAAGCCTATGTAGGGTGTTCTTATTCAAAACTCTATAGTGATTTGGGACTAAGGGTCATTGGGCTTTGAAGGAGGTGATGTGTGTTAGTGATTAACAGTTCATAAAGTTTTTGCATGGGACCCAAGTACTGTTACTAGCACTTATTAGAGTGCCACATAGTCTCCCATAACTCTAGCTCAAGGAGACCTGATGGCGTGTTCTGATCTCTCAAGGTGCCTGCATTCACACATACATACTCACTGACATACATCTGTATTCACATAGTTAAAAATAAAATAAATTTAAAACAGTTATCATTTGTAGAAGAAAAGCTTCATAATATATTGTGTAGAACACGATAAAGGACTAGGGGATGGAAGTTGTATGCTATATTGTTCATCTCATTACATCAATTTGGTTTTTGATTAAACAAAAGTTCCTAAACTCCTCTGATAACCTGTATCTAAAGATACCATTTGTTTCAAGACTGTGTTCTACTTTCAGTTACTATTTTTCTTCCTATGGTACACATAAAGGATGTGAGGAGCTACTTCTGGGTATTATTTGTATGTTTATATGTCATCTACCCTCAAGTTCATTTCTAATTCTACACTTCCAGGATCCTAATATATAAGTCCATTTTAACTTGGCAGGGAAAATGTTAAATGTTATGAAAATGTTAAAATGGCTATCCATCCCACGTGCAGTCACCAAAGGTAGACGCTGATGTGGATGTCAGAAAGTACATGCTGACAAGAGCCTGATATAGCTGTCTCCTTAGAGGTCTGCCAGAGTCTGACAGATGCCAGAGTCAGATGCTCACAGCTACCCATTGATCTGATCAAGGGGTTCCCAATGGAGGAGTTAGAGAGAAGACTGAAGGAGCTGAAAGGGTTTGTGGCCTCATGAGGAGAGCAACAATACCAATCAACCAGAGCTCCCCAGGGTCTAAACCACCAGCCTGGGAGCAGATAGGGAGGGACCCATGACTCTATCTGTATATGTAGGGGAGGATGGCCTTATCGTCATTGGTGAGAGAGGAGATCCTTGGTCCCATGAAGACTGAATACCAAGTGTGGGAGAATTCCAGGGTGGGGAGGTGGGAGTGGGGGCGTAGGAGGGAGCACAATCTCATAGAAGCAGGAGGAGGGGGTGGGATAGGGGTTTCCTGGGTGGTGGGGGGAATGGGGTAAGGGGATATAATCTGAAATGTTAATATAATATCCAATAAAAAAAAAAAAAGACTTGACAGTTAAAAAAGACCCTATCAGGACAGCTAGGACTACACAGAGAAACCCTGTCTCGAAAAACCAAAAAAAAAAAAGAAAAAAAAAAGACTCTATACTAGGATAGTAATTATTGCAATTAATTTTAAAATTATTATTTATGTAATATTTAATATCTGGCAAGAATTTTTTTATATACAATACTATATACTTGCACACATATAACTATATTATAGCATATATATATTATATATATATATACACACACACATGTGTGTATATGTGTATATGGTGAATGTGCCTCTCTCTCTCTCTCTCTCTCTCTCTCTCTCTCTCTCTCTCTCTCTCTCTCTCTGTGTGTGTATGTAAGCACAGAAGCACATCAATCTTAAGAAAGGTACTATGAATTTCATCACAAGAAGCAATGTGAAGCTATCATTACAGGAAGTGACTTTACATTCTGTGATTCTTGAGTAATATAAAAGATAATGGGTGCCTATTTTCATTGTGAAAGTTAGTAACAGACAAACTGGAGAAGACTGATGAGAAAAAGTAGCTAGTACAGGTCCTGTCAAGCGAGAGCTGAAACTTCTGTGAGCACTCACACCCATCATTATCAGTCCTGGGAAAGCCCCCGGCTGCTGAACACTGTTGAGAAATTCAGCTGTGTCACCATATTCCTGCTTAGAACTTGGACAGCCTCAAGATATTGGTTTTAAAATCTGTCTGTGCTGCTTAGCTCTGTACTTGTAAAATGGAAGAATGAGTACTATTGACCCTATTTTATTAATATGCTAATAAAATGATCTTACTCTGTGGAATCTTTCACTCACTGGCCAAGACCAATTAAAAAAATATAATGCTGTTTTATTCATGTGTTTTCATTGTCATGTGATCACAAAGAATGGAGTAAATTGAGAAATGGTGGCAGAATGTTAATCATCAAATGACAAAAGAAGAGAAACAGGCTTTGAAATATAATCTAACTTGGGTTCAGATTATAACCGTAAAGTCCAAGTTTCCATATCGCAGAATCAGGACCTGTTTTGCAATCATTCCTAAAGCCAGCCCTTCAAAGCTATTACTTTTCTTCCTCTTTTCTTTCTATTATGACTTTTGAAAACAAGACAAGACCCACTGTGGGTTTTAAATTAACATTTTTATCCCTGATAGTTAAGAAATAAAATAAACATGAGGAGCACTTGAGAAGTTCTACAGAACTGATCTTATTAAAGACAGAACTGAATAAGTTAACTAAATAAAGATACACATATATACATTAAGATAGAAAACCGTGAAATGCAGTCTAAAGCCTTTCTGAAAGAAGCTTTTGGAAATCAGGTTTACTGTTTAAGTACCGTTCCTAACAAGCATTGTGAGTACCAATGTGTAGCTGTTCAATTAGAGTCCCTGTAAGACACTTGCACATTAAAATTATGAGCAAATGAATGGCGACTGTTACCAAATCAGCTGCATTAGCTAGTGCACATTGATAGATTTTTCTTATTCAAAAGAGTAACCTATAGTACACATAGTTTGAAACGTTGTTTTTAAGTTGGCTTCATTCATTTTAATTCTCAGTGTATAGTTGGAACAAATGTGATTTACATCCAGTCTATACCCTTTATGGTCTCTATAATTTTTAAAGTTTATATCCACAGCAATAAATACACTATATGCTATATTAAAAGTCAACTTTATCACAGTTAATCCAGGAAAAAACATTTTTAACATTATATTTCAAAATGATAGTGTCACTGTTTATCTGTATGGATCCATTATTTTCTGGAAAGTTCATAATAACAATTGGGACTGTGATTTTATGACTTGGCTGTATATGAATTTTTCTCTGTTTTAGAGTTGTCCAATTATTAAGGAGAAATTTTCATCATTAAAGTGCCATACAATGCCGAATATTTTGTTCTATTTATAACTATTTATAAATAAACTATTTGTATATTCTGCTGTTAAAAATTATCTGAATGAAATACCTACAGAACTTTTCACTGAGACAATGAACTTGTACAAAGTTCAGAGATTAAATGTTCAAAATAGGAGCTGATGTTCTCCTTCAAGTTTTGAATAAAAAGACCCTGCTTATATATCGCATTACATAACAAATAGCAATACACTAGATGCTTATTCCTCTCCATGGTCATTTTAATTATATGTGTTAGGGCAATTCATTTCATGATTCACAACAGGTTTTGTGGCAAAGAAGAAGAGTAGTAAAAGTCGGGTTCACCACTTCATGATATAAACAGTGGATGCTCTGTTCACCTACAGAAGCCATTAGATTTTTTTTTCCAGTTACAACATAATCACTCAGATTAATTTTAAAATGCATCTCACCTAGCTGCTCAATAAATAACCATGCTAACCTGAGAGTTAGTTACACTAAAACACATTAATTAAACCATATATATTAAGGAGAAAATTGATAATGTGTCCTAGGATTATTTTGTAACGTAAATATATACTTGTATATCATCATATTCAATAAGAAAATGAAAAACCTGGGTACTGAGAATTTCTAAACAACTCCTAAACAAAATATCTTAGTAAGAGAATAAAACTGCAAGTGGGTACTTGTACAACTTTTAATTTAAAGAGTATAGTAAGGTTTCACTAATTATTGTAAATACTATGGTTATTTTAACTCTAATAGGGATAGCACTCATCCACAAAAATCTGCTTCATACAATCTTCATAATAAATTAACTCTGAAAGGCCTCATTTTCTGTATGTGATTTGAAGGCACTTATACAATGGTGCAATGTTGAAAGACCTTACAAATTATAGGGTCAGGTTTTAGAAGCTCTAAACATTGTAGAGAAATATCTTCTCAATGTTTTAGACATCCAGATATTTACTCAAAGTTTTACATTAATATTTGAATGATTTTAAGGTACATTTAAAAATTAAGTTAAAAGGTAATGTGTTTTAGTTCACTGTAACTTTTGTGTCCTTCTTTACAATAGAAATTTCACTCCAAATGTGTTATACAAATGCCTATGAGAGTATCAATATTCATCTCACTTTTATATCAATATGAAGCTCATACCAATGAAAACCTTAAAATTTGTAATCAAAGTAAATTGGTGCCATTTAAGAATTTATATCTTCATCTTGATAATAATTGTACAGATTTCTACCAATAGGTTACGGCTATGCAATAAATCCTAGCTAATCCTTTCTATTCCCACAAAACCACTACTTTTCCCTAGAAAGACAGCCCAACATTTACCACCTTAGTCCCCACGCCCAGGGAATAGGGGCGCTGACTCTTCATTAACTTCTTCAAGCTGATTATGGGCGTTGAGCTATTAGAAGAGGAGTGGGGGGAAGAGTAAATTGATAAGCCTCTGATGCTGTGTCTTCACTGCATCCAGATAGAATTCCAGGAGATCAGAGGTCTGAGCAGGTCTGCTCAGCTTGCTTGATGAGTAGATACACCAAGGCTGTGTATTCTGCAATATACAATTCTCAAAACAAATTTTAGTATCAAGATAATTTTTTAAGAGGGCTGACATTTTATTAAAGATGTTGGTTCTAACAGCTTTACTTTTTCCCCTCTTTTATTGGATATAATATTTACATTTCAAATTTTATCCCCTTACCCCATTCCCCCCACCAACCAGGAACCCCTTATCCCATCCCCCCTCCTCCTACTTCTATGGGGGTGTGATTTTCCTGTTTCTATGATGCTGTTTCCATTACCATAAACTGCCTCCTATATTTCTAAATCCTTCCCTTTGTGTTATTAAATCTCCTATTTTTTTATAAATTTCATCAATTTTCAACTCTAAAATTTTATTTCTGCCTGCTCATCCAGATTTTCTGGGTCTAGAAATGTGTTGGTCAATTTATTTAACTTTTTATGGAATTAATTCTTCATTACCTTGACTTTGAATTTCTAAATTCACTAACTTCATATCACATATGAAGTACATATGTAGTACATATATATATATATTAAGTTATACTACATATTATATATATATGTATATATATATACTTGTGATAATTTTGGATTTTCTTTATTCTTATTTTTCTAAGACATGAAGTGAAATGACAACTGTTTGCTTCTATGGTTTTTTTTTTTTGTTTGTTTATTTTGCTCCAGATGTTAATCGATACTTATAGATGACCCATGTAGTCAAGTTTGTCAAGTTTTCTGTAGAGCTTTGTTGTACACTACTTCTATTTATATATTTATGCATTAGGGAAACTCATATTTTTGGATTGTATACTTTTATATTATGTACCAAAAGATGATTTTGAGCAGTGTTTATGTGCTAATGAGAAGGATGTGCATGTGCAGGTGGGTAAGCAGTAGGATGATGCGTGGTTACTCATTGGATCTGTTGCTTCTGGAGGAAATTCTAGCTATTATTTCTTGTTCTGCTGTTTTCAATGATTGTGTTGATAGTTTTTGCTTTTAGGGTCTTCTTTGTTTTGTTGTTTTCCTAATTTTATTTTTTTAAGTTTACTTCAAGATATTGTAGCATAATTACATAATTTCTCCCTTTTTTTCTCCTCTCTAAACACTGTCTTATGCCCCTCTGCTCTCTTTCAAGTATATATTCTCTTTTTACTAATTGTTGTACATACATACATGCATACATATATGTATTTGCCTAACCAAATATTGCTAAATACATAAAGATTAACTGTTAAGTCTGTATATTATTACATGTATGTATAGTTTCAGGGCTGACCATTTGGCATTTGACATTTTATTTTATTAAATTATTTTATTTACTTGTGTTCCAAAAGTTACTTCTTTTCCAGGTCCCCCCTCCTGAGTTCTTCACCCCTTCTCACTTCCCTCTGCCTCTGAGAGTGTGTTCCTTCACCTGCCCACCCACCCCCATCTCAGCCCCACCTCAGCCCCACCCACCCCCACTTCACCCTCACCTCACCCCCACCTCAGCCCCACCTCACCCTCACCTCAGCCCCACCTCAGCCCCACCTCAGCCACACCTCACCCCCACCTCACCCCCACCCACCCCCACTTCACCCCCACCTCAGCCCCACCTCAACCCCACCTCAGCCACACCTCACCCCCACCTCACCCCCACCTCAAACCCACCTCACCCCACCTCACCCCACCTCACCCCCATCTCACCCCACCTCACCCCACCTTACCCCCACCTCACCCCACCTCACCCCCACCTCACCCCCACCTCAAACCCACCTCAGCCCCACCTCAGCCCCACCCACCCCCACTTCACCCCCACTTCAGCCCCACCTCACCCCCACCTCAGCCCCACCTCACCCCCACCTCAGCCCCACCTCAGCCCCACTAGCATCCCTCTTACCTAGGGCAAAAGTTTCCACAGGATTGAGCACATCCTTTCCCACTGAGGCCATACAAGGCAGTTCTCTCCTACACATGTGCCCATGGATGTTCCTTAATTTGGGCTTAGTCTCTGGGAGAAGCTGCTGAGAACTGCATATGGCAAAGTGGAAAATTCCATCTTGATAAAAAGCCATTTCGAAGAACTAATTCAGTAGGGAGTGTGTTCATGTGTGATTTAAAGGAAAGATCTGGAGTTGTATGTATAAGATAATGATTTACAAAATTTTTTTTCATTATGTTGAGTATGGGTCTGGAGAAATGTTCTAAAAATTTTTATCTTCATATCAGAATAAAATCACTTAGCAGCTACATACATGGATACTGACTGTTGTGTTTTATAAAAAAGATAGAGAGCAGGAGGATATTTGGTGGAGGTGAGGTAAGGTGTAGGGGAAGGGGTTGCCTCTGAGGGATCATGCTGTGGCATCCCTTCTCCCTGAGGGACTATCCACATACTGTATAGTATAGAGTTTATTCAGAGCACGGAGAGGGGAGTTGAAAGAGTAGAGTCAGAGAAAAGCAGAGAGAGGGAGAGAGAGGAAGTAGAGGCGTAAAGGCTGGCCATGAGCACATGGAGAAAGAAGGGGGAAGGGAATGGGGAGAGAGGGGTTTAGGAGAGGGAGTAAGAGCAGGAGAGTAAGAGAAAGAGGAGGGGGAGAGCAGCCCCTTTTATAGTGAGTCAGGCACACCTGCCTGTTGCCAGGTAACTGTGGGGTGGAGCCTCGACCAAATGCTAACACTGTGCTAAAAAGTTTGTGGAGACTTGAAAAATTTATCTCATAAAAGTAGAGAACAGTTTCCAAATACAAATACAGGCCTTTTCTGTTAGGTAAGACTGATTTTGTTACTTTATGGGAAGAATGGTTTGTAGGATAAATATAGCCATGAATAAGTTTGGTGACTTGAAATAAGAATTAAATAAAAAAACAACAACTTTTTTTAAGGGACACATTACATGACTAGCAACACACAAATGGAGCTTACCAGATTTTTTTAAAAATAAGTGAAGCAGTTTCAAAATAATTACACTTATGTTTAAAAAGAGTGACCAGGTATTATCTATGGCAACATTGTGATCCCAGTGCCATGTGGCCTAGGTTCATCTCATGGTATGCAGTATTGATTTTTAGAGTCATGATTGGAAGAAAATGAGTAATTGTGATTTGAAATAATTTTCTGAATAGTACTAAACGACATAAAATTCCCTCTCTAGGTTTTGGTTTACAATTTACCTTCCTCAGACAAAATAATGTATTAAATATTGTTCAATAAATTTCTTAACGCTTTTAATATCAAATTTTCTCCAATCTGAGAAAAACATTCATATGTTTTCAGTACAACTTATTGAAAATACTTAGTCATCCTAAATATTTGCCATCTCATTTTACTCATTAGATTGACATGAAATTCTTGAATACACCCAGTAGAACCTACATCTTTGTCTGAACCGCTACAATAACAAAAGGTCCAACTTATTCTTCACTGTCTCTGGTGCATTCCCATGGATTCCGTCTGTTACTGTGAAATGTCCCTTAAACTCCACTTTGTAGACTATCATATTCCACTGCCTAGAGCTGTGCCTTCACTATGAACATATACAGTTCTGAATATTCAAAACTTTCTCATATCTTGAGAAAACTAGTTTCACGTACATATGCCCTAAAACGAGCTTTGTGCTAAATATCCCATCATGAGTTGAAGACATTACTAAGCAAATAATGGTATTACAAAATTTCAATGGAAGCAGGGAGAGGGAGGCTTGAAGATAAGTGTTATTAAAATGCTTGTGGGAAGATTATCAGTGTCTTACCTAGCATCTATTAAGCTTCCTAATGATATCCATTATTGCTACAATTAATTCACTAAATTTAAATTGTATTTTTAAACGCCTAATTTTGGTCCTTGCTGCAAACATACCACCTTAAATGTGCTCAAAAAATCTATGTTAACTTGTAGCTAAGTAAAGCATCCGACACAAAGCCTGTTTCATGTATGATACATGTGTGCTGAGTAGGAACAGAAGCTACATTCTCCTCCTCTCCAGATTGAGGAAAATATCACATATCACTATCCTGGAAAAATACCCAAATTGAACATTGAAAATTCATTTTTCTATTGAATTCTCATTATTTTTGCACTTCTGAACGGTCAAAAATGTCAAACGTGAACTGTTTTTGATCACATTCATCTGCAATTAATAAAGAAAATAGGATGTTTTGAACTGTGATGTTTTTCCATCTGTAAATTTTTGCTCAATTGTTTTTCAAGAGATTTTTGGATTGATTCTCTTGGTTCATCCACTTACCTTATATGTTCTGTACCTCACTTGGTCTTATCAGAGAATATCTCCCTCTAAAGCATTGCTAAATTCTTGTCCAACTGGAGAACTTTCCTATTTGAAATAAACAGTAGCAGGGACTTGCCTGCTACTGTGTGTCTGAGTGAGTATAAATGTGTGTGTGTGTGTGTGTGTGTGTGTGTGTGTGTGTGTGTGTGTGTGCCTGTGAGTACATGTGCATGCATGCATGTGTGTGTGTGTGTGTGTGTGAAGTCAGAGGATGACCTGTGGAAGTTGATTTCCTCCTACCATTATGTAACTTTCATTGATCAACCTAAGATTATCAGACTTGGTAGAAAAACAAGGCTTGAATCCACTGAGTCATCACAGTAACTCTGATAGGAGACTTTATTCACAGTTTAGGTGGTATACTTTCTGATATCTTACCATATCATTATTCCTATCATAGTCATATGTCTCATTATTGACACAATAATTTCTCCTAGAGGCAAAGGCACTTTGGTAATATCTACATTTCACTGTCAAGTGCAATAGTTAAGCCATTATTCTTCCTCAAAGAATTTTGCTAAACTAATGAACAGTAAAGGTATATTTTATTTGCATATACTTTTTTCTACATGCACACTTTCCATTCATGGTAGGAAGTTAACTGCACTGTCATATGTATTATTGTATAAAGTTTCCATGTTAAAAGTTATTCATCAGAATCAGGATTTGGGATAGTAAGATGGCATTAGTAGGCTGGATGAAGATAACTGACTCCTGCAGGTTTTCTTCTGACCTGCATTCACACACCCATAGCATTTGTGCATACACACTCACACACAGAAACACACACACACGCACACACACACATGCCACATTAAATATAATAAATATTTTTAAATAAAGTTTTCTTACATGAATTACATATGGCAGATGTGTGGATTGGCACTTCATGACTTTAAAGTCAAATGGTTTGAAGTGAGAATTGTTGTACTAAAAGGATAAAAGAAGAAAAATCGGCTAACAGCTAAGTATAGTATTGGCAGCTACAGCAATCCCATTATGAGTAAAATAATATTTAAATCTTCTCATCATTTAACTACTAAAATGACCTATACTATCAAAAAAAAAAAAAAAAAACCTGTTATCTCTCAAATCCCTTCACATTTGGTATGAATTTGTAAGAGCATTAAGGCTTTCTCCAGGACTATAATTAGATGGACTAAAAAAAAAAAAAAGTACCTCATCATATTTTGCCAATTCCTGATTATTCAGACTGATGGCAGAAAGCCTCAGCGTGAATTACTAAAACCTGAGGTCATTCATAGCAGATGAAAATTACTCTGGCCTCATTATGTCCATCCTATTGAAATATAAGTACATTTTTGAGCTTCAGCAAAACCAGCATTGCTACTTTAATAAATATTCTTCAGCATATATATTCTTATTTTCACACATGTATATTGAAATATATATTCCATATATATTGCGTTCAATATATATTAAAAATAAGAAGTTAGATAAAATGTATTAGCTTCATATAAAATAAGCCAATTATTTAAAGTATCAGTATAGTTTCCTAAAATTGATCAAGTGAGAGTAATTGGCACATTAACATTGGGGTTTATTAGCCATTAGACATAAAAGAGTACATGAATTAAAATAGAATTCATGAAGTAAAATATCCTTACATTACAAGGCTTTAGAAAAGTTAAAACAACTAACAGCACACACTTTCTATTTGATTTTGTATGATACAGTAGCAATCTTCAGGCTGTTTCACCAACTTACCTGTGTATTCCTTGCACTTACTGACACTTGTCATGATGAAATACTAGAATAATTTCCCTGAAGTCAAAACTGAGTAATAAGACATGCTTTCCATTTTCAGAATTATTACTGTTTTTGTAGTGTGTAGGTATTTGTTATAATATAACACATAAATCCTGAGTTACTAAGCAACATAAAACACAACCTTAAAATGCAATATAGTGACACAGTATAATATTCTTGAAAGGTCTATATAGTATAGATAATATTGCAGAAAATTATGCATTGTAATAGAACTTGAGAAACTTTTAGTATATATTTGCTAATTATGTTTTTACTCATTTTGTGTACTTGTGTGTGTGTGTGTGGGGGTGTTTGCATATGTGTGGACATTTTGTATTTATGTACTTCAATGAGGAGGCCCAAGTTTGAAGTAGGCTATCTTTCTTATTTACTTTATGGCTTATATGTTTAACAAAAGGCTCCTTGCCGGATCCAGGGTTCATGTTTTGTTTTGTTTAGTTAATCTTAGCTACTCCGTTTGCCCAGTTATTGCCCTTTCACCCCTCAGAACCCCTAGGATTACTGGCAAGGCATCATGCCCACCAAGTATTTTAATGGCTGCTGGGGACCCCAATTACAATCTACATATTTGTATGAGAAATAATTTGTGAGCTATTTTTCTGTGTCTTAATTTACGAATTTCATAATAAGCGGTTGGAAACTGTCATGTACCATACAGTCTAAAATTATATATAATACTAGTGTTTTTTAAATATAATTTCAGTAGTGAAGAGTACACTTTACACTTATTGGACTGTTCCCATTGTGGTTGTAGACACACCTAATTATGTTTCTTTTATGAAAATGTTTTACATGCTTCAGTTCCTACAAGCCATTAAACTATGTGCAATCCATACATGTTAACTTGAAATCATGAGTGTCTGAATGGTGAGTCACCAGGAAAATTCAAGACATTGGTGCAAAGACTGTCTTCTCTTTAACTTGTGTAAATACTAGTCAAAATAATACATTATTCACACCAGCACTACCTCTGTTCCCAGGAAAAGCTTAGTCTCTCATTTCTCTTGACAGTGTGCAGACCTGGGTTCTTCAAAGCTTCTCCTCACAGCCAGACCTGCAGCAAATGTCCACCTCACAGTTATACCCATGAGGAAGCTTCCACCTCTTGTGTCTGTGAAAAGGATTATTTCAGGAGGGAATCTGATCCGCCCACAATGGCATGCACAAGTAAGGAACCCTGTGACAATTGGGTGATGCTACTTTTCACCAGTTTGGAAAACAGCATGATGGAGCCTGTTGTGTTTTCTTAATAGTTTCCTCTAAAACAGGCATATTTTCCCTTCACAGTACAGTTGTTTTCCCCAATTTTCAAATTCCTTTAGTAAGCACTGAATAACAAGCATCCTTTTACTGCTGACTGTTAGAGCATCCTTTCCCCTGACTTCACCTTCAACCTCCAGGACACTATTAAACACTAATTCTTTTATTTTGCTGTTTAATTTCATATTCTTGACTTCGTCAAATCTTCATGCCTTTTCACATCAGATTTGTCATAAACACTTTTTGTAAGACAGTCTTCTGAACTAGTAATTATGCAACCAATGGCAACTTCAACCAGTCATAGCTTATGTGATTAAGCTGTAGGGCTATCCAAAAGGTCATTTGTCAAAATGTGGAGACAGTCTGGAGAACATGACAGTGAGGTGGTAAATTAGATGAGAACAGTGTATAAACCCAGCTTTCTACTTAGACTTTCATGTATTTGCAATGTGTCTTTCTTAGAAAGAATAGTTAACCATTATCAAAGCTCTGCTTGTCATCAAATAATCAGTCGAGATATATAATAAACATTATTTTCAGAATTTCTTGTGAATAGATATGCATCTAGCCAAGCTATGTATTTTTTCATATTTTAACATATTTTTGGAAACCTAGTGTGGCTATTTACACATTTCTTACTTGGTGACTGTACTTTCCGATAATTTTTGCTGTAGTAAATGTCTGTAGTAAATGAAAAAAAAGAAAGAAAAAGAGGAGAAAAGTGAATACAACTTTCTTCAAAGCATTTCCCTCGTGGCATCCCTTGACTTACTGGTTACTTCCCAGTTAACTATATACACTCAATGATGTTCACAAAACTAGAAATGTTATCTTTAATATATAGTCAGAAACAATGCAAGTAATGTTATATAAAGTAATCACAAGTTGATTTAAAAAAATTCAGTGGCTGAATTTCATGCATAACTGAGAAATATCATTCTTTGTAATTCAAACTTGCTGATTTTGCCTTACCTTCTCAGTAAGTTACAATGGAAAGATACAGCTCCTGTGTTATAGTGGAATTCAACAATGTTTAACATGTAAACTGTAAGAATTATCAAACAGCAAGAAATAGGTGGGCCAGAAAATAGTGGCATAGTAAAAATATGGCACCGAATTCGAATCACGTCGTAAATGATTACAAAGTTGTGTGTTAGAAGACAGCTTTAACTGATCCAGCCACAATTTACATCTTTTGGCATAAATGTGAATGAACATTTATGTTTATGTATTTATTTGGGGACTCAGGAGGAGGCTAATGATTTGGTGGTTAGAAATGCTTAGCATCCCTTTGGAACTAAATCCCACAGACTTCAGGTTTTCTCAACTTTCAGCTCTGTGAGATTCTACTACTGTATTCAAAGGAATCGTAAATCCATGCTCATTTCTGACAAAATACCACTATGAGACTGTATGTCTATTTTCAGTTTGATTCAGAGTACCACAACTGCTTATGATCCTCTTATGGCTTGCCTAATTAATGTTCAGAAGAACATCTTGAACTTTGTTCTGCCATTGGCATTTTTTACTTGTATTTATGATTTTGATTTCTTTTAATATATAAACTCCGGAAACAGAGTTTTATAAAACCATGGGACAAAATCAAACAGAAAGAAAACACAGAATCTCATGAATATACTCAAGACAGAAATTCTCATGGCTATACATTGGTCCACATATCATATCTCTTATTGGGACAGTGCCATGTTTTAGACATAGGCTTATTCAGATGCTTTAATTTTCTTTCTACTTAATAGTATCACTTGATATGGTTTTCTTGGTAACCTGTGACCTAAAGTTGTGGATGTATTGTTACCGGTGTTATAAGTAAAAAGCCAGACAAACTTCTGTTGATTTAAGGCAAAGAAAGGAGTGAGGTTCAGTTCAGCTGGTAGCAATATGTTGGAATTTGACCCAATTCAGGTGTATTTTTTCGTTCTTAAATGTTAAGGCCACTATATCTTTTAATCTAAAGTTTATTGTATCTCCATTTTCCTATTAAATAATCCCACTTGTACTAAATAATGACAGAAAAGTGATAGCTAAAGCAGAACAATAGAAGGCTGTAAGCATGCAAGCCTTCCTAGGGCTCAGAGACAGACACCCTTTGAGAGTTGTTGGGGAAAGCACCCCAAGTCCTTAGATATGGAATTGTTCTTCTAAATGGAATTGTAAAAATCTTATAAATAATAGTTTCCTTTTAACATTGCTTCTAAGTATATTTCTCAGAGATGATGGAGTAACATTGGGTTGAAATGAACATTTAGCCTTATATTTTTTACTCACACATACTTATTAGGCTAACTTAGCCAGATTATTTTAAGTAGTTTAATTAATTCTTATCATTTATTAAAATACTACAGGATTTCATCTCATTACCATTTGAGAGGTACTGGTTAGATCTTTGACAGGCAGAGATACTCATTCTGATACTAAGACAAACACAAGAGCAAACTTACATGAGAAGACACAATTGCATACCATTTAAAGCTGACTGGAATTTAAAATTGAAATACCTAAGATTTGACTTTGCACCAATTCTTTTTTTTTTAATTTCCTCTCAGTATGTGAGTAATTAGGTTTTAAAAACAGTTAAAATGCTAGTGAGATTGTCATTAACATTTAGTTGAAAAACCTCTTAATCAAAATTATCTATATAAAAATTAACTGTGCAATAAAAATTTCAAGAAAGTAGAAAAGCTGCCATAGTACTATTGTAAGATAATAAATGTCTAGGAAGTGCCTTTCAATTTTACTTGAAAGACTTTCTTGCTTATTGGAAATGTAGGCGACTGGTGATTAAATATATCCTGAAAACCTGAGCTCTGTACTCATCTTACACCATCTGTACTAGAACTTCAACCTTTAGTTAAAATTTTGAAATAGAACTGCAGTAAGCAAAAGCACCAAGTTTAGAAATAGTGGTCTTGACAACCATCTTTATCCCTGAGCAGTATTCTCTCGGAAGAGGTTCTAATTCTGTTCACTCTCTATACATGCAATTACTTTCTAGTCTCAAGAGCTACCCAGAAGTTTAACAAAAATTTCAGATTCACTTCTAGCTCCCGAGAGGAAGTATATATCCAATGTGCAAAAAAATCGAATGTATTATATTTTTAAACATAAAAGCTTATTCTACGTTTCTGTCAATACATAGGTTTATTCCATGACTATGTACATATATATTAAGGAAAACACCTGTTTCTATTAAATAAATTTTATAACCCTCCCGAAGTAAATTTATTTTTATGGTGCATTAAACCCCACTGTTTCATTAAAAATTATTTTTTAATTATTATAAAATATGACATAAAATTAATTATAAATTTAGTTTATCTTCAGGCCAGGGATTAGCATGGTAAAGGGCAACTAATTAATATCATCTTAAATATGTTTTTCTCACTTTACTTTGCAAACCAGGACCCCCCTCAGCTCCTCGGAATGCCATCTCAAATGTTAATGAAACTAGTGTCTTTCTGGAGTGGATTCCGCCTGCTGACACTGGTGGACGGAAAGATGTGTCATATTATATTGCATGCAAGAAGTGCAACTCCCATGCAGGTGTGTGTGAGGAGTGTGGCGGTCATGTCAGGTACCTCCCCCAGCAAATCGGCCTGAAAAATACCTCTGTCATGATGGTGGACCTACTTGCTCACACAAACTATACCTTTGAAATTGAGGCAGTGAATGGAGTTTCCGACTTGAGTCCAGGCACCCGGCAGTATGTGTCTGTAAATGTAACCACGAATCAAGCAGGTAAGTGTCGTGCCCAACCCAACTGTATATTTCAGACTTTGCTCTGCCAATTGAATCCACAGCAAATAGGTCCTGTGAGAGACTGACCCCAGCATGAACAAGGTCAAGATCTAAAAGAAACTATGTCTCAAAGTATATTTTTATTTTAAGTAGAAGTTAAGTCTTTCTTAGTACAAAAATCTGCAGTCCAAAGAAAGGAGAGGTATGTTTTAATAAAATATTTCACTAAATATAACATTTCTGGACTAAATCATTTATAAATATCAATGATCATATATTAAATATATATTAATGTATTATATATAATATATAATACATAATAAATATACATAGTGTGTGTTTTATGTTGCAAATCTACCTTTTGTTACTTTGTTAATGTCCAGAGATTTTTTTAAAAATTTATTTGTATAACATGCTTTATTTACCTTTTGGTTTTTTGCTTGACAGCTGTATTTTCTTTGCAAATTTTACTGACCTTTTATTATTTTTTTCTAAGAAATATAAGGAAGTACAGGAATCTGCCCCTGTGCTGGTATATAACAGTAATCACAGTAATCATTGTAAGTGTTCAGTAATTTGAACCATCATCAGAATCTGTAAAACATAAAGTTTTCATTGCTGTTGCCTCAAGCTTCTAAAGTAAAATCTTCAACTCTTTTAACCACACTTCACTCTAAAACGAACTACACATTATCATCTTGCAAATAATGAGAGGTCACATGGATGTATCTTCCCTTGGGAGAAAATTTAGTAGTGTCCGTGATCCTCCCATCTGTATAAGATAATGCTTAGTGATAAGCTACATGAGAGAATGACTTTTTTTTAGAGACATTACCAATGAACAGCAAGATATTGTAGTTGTCTTTGATTTACTGGCTTCTTCTGATTATAAGCTATAATCTTTTTACACTTTTATTATGTAAAATAGAAAGAAAATAACTTTTCATCCAGTACCCATGGTACATCTAACCTGTAATTTGTAATGCTTCCCAACTGAGAAGATACTGTATTGGTTGTCACTATCTGAATGGATGTCACATTTTAAAATCACCGCCAACTTATCCCTTAAATACTGTTTTTCTCAACATCACTATTCTAGGTCAAATAGGGCTCAATTCCATGTAAAATGTTAATGTCAATAAACTCTTAAGAATTTAGGTTCATCTAACATGACTGAATCTTCATCAAGTTCCAACATCATCAGAAGTGGATGTAGTTAGATTTGATGATAATATTTTTTATTGGATATTTTCTTTATTTACATTTCAAATGTTATCTGCTTTACCAGTTTTTAAGCATCCAGTTTAAAGAAGATTTTGATTTTCAAATAAGAATAATTTTAGTATATTTTAATTTAAATTTTAAATTTCTCAAAGGGTTGTTTATCAAAATGTTTTTTTTTGGGGGGGATTAATTTCATGGTTTCAAATTTTACTAACCTCAACAGAGGTTTTGATATTTTCCTATTGATATTTCTTGTGTGCTAGTAAAACATGGATAAATTTGGAAAAAAAATTATAGTCATAAAGTTTGTTATTCACTTAAAATGAAAATTTTGCATTAAGCTAGTAATGAAAACTGATTAGCTAAATGTGTCTTTAAAACATGAATAACTAATAAATGTATGGACGTTTATACAAAGTTTTAAACATTCTCAAAAACATACTTTGAGAATTTATTAAATATAACTGATACTTTTCTCACTTAAACTAATAAAATGTAGTTTTAAGAAAAACACTTTAAAAATTATACAGTCTTTTATTATCATATATGTATTTAGATTTACTTACAACATTAATATTTTTAGTAGTATCCTTTTAAGAAATGTATATTTACACAGGTATTTAAAAGCACATTCTATAAAATAAAAGCATTTTACTGAAATAAGTTAACTTGAAAGTTTAATTGTCAACCTACAAAATATTATACATGTTTCATATATAATTGCACGCATATTTAATTATTTGGTTTGAAATGATTTTTCAATGGCCATATTTGAACTAAGATTTCATACTTCTACTATATGAACATGATGTATTTTATACTAAACAATAAACTATTTCAAGGTAACATCTAAAATTATTAATCATTTTATTAAGCTTCTACATAATAATAGAACCTATAGTGTAAATCTGTATATAACAAGAAAGATTTACTAGAATGATTTACAGACTGAGGTCTAGGTAATCCGACAATGGATATCTGTGAGTGGAAGATTCATGCATCCAGTAGCTGTAAGTCCATGAGGTGAGAATCTTGAAGGAGTAGGTTCTAATGATAGTGAAGGAATGGATTTGCTAACAAGCAGGCAAAGAGCCAAACCTTTTTTCTTCCATGTTCTTATATAGGCTTCCAGCATAGAGGCATGTCTTCCCACCTCAGGAAATCCGGGTCAAAGGTGTGTCTTTCTACCTCAAAGATCCATACTAGAAGTAGTTTTTTCCTTCAAATCATGCAAAATCTCTCACAGGTTTGCCCACTCTATTTTGGAGTTTTAGTTAATTCTAGATGTAGCTAAGCCATCACACTAGTTAATGTTCAGAAGTACAGAATTTTACTTTACATAGGTGTGACAACATTTATAATATGATGAATAGAAATAGTTCCTGCTTTCTTTAAAACCAGGATGCATAAAATTTACTCTCATGCTTATATCTCCATGATTTTAAAAATTGAATTAGAGAAAAATGGAAAAGTCATGTTCCAGAAATATTTATGCCTAGTACAAACTAGATAATTGGTTCCTAGGAGTATGTATGAATGTAGAATTCATGCAATAATATTTGGACCTAAAGAGAATTGCATTCCATTGCTAGTTCACCACAGAGGTGTGTGTATTTGCTTTAAAACAAACAAAGAAGGTTGTTACTTCAGTAGTCCTATGTACTTGAGAAAGGTAGCAGTAAAAGCTCCAAGGTTCAGGAGTTCGGAACGTTTCTAGTCACTTAGAGTCCTTTATTTATCCAATCATTCTAATACACAGGATTTCACAAATCCTCACACACTTTTTTCTCATTCATTCAAAGGACAACAAAATAAATTCAGATGCTCCTACAAAGCAGGAATTTAATGGAAAATGCATAGATTTTAATGTGTTGATACTAGTCTCTTCAGTTGTGAAACATAATATACTTGATGACTCTTGATATTCCTTGATTATTTCAAGGTAATAAACTAACTTAAGCTTTCTTGAAGTCAAAGAACATTCAGACACACCCAGACATTTATGTAATTCTTGCATCTATCATGTGTTTATAACATGAAAAAAGATGCAATTTTAATCTCTAAAATATGGATTTGCTGACATGTTTTCATTGAGGAAAGAACATATGCTGAGTTCATATGTTCCCATGGCTATCAGGAAGACATCTTCTAACATGATAAAAGCCCTTGCTACACTTGAGGACAGCCAATTTCTTACTGTTTCTTTACTCACCTTACTTTTAGCCAAACTGCACCTCTGAGAGCATTTTCTGTGTTTGGTTTTTCTTTAGTAGTTGTGAGCAAAGTTACTGACCATTTGAAACAGAGAGTGATGTGTTATGTGATTTAATGAGATGAAGAGAGTTGTTGTAAAGAGAAGGGAAGACT
This sequence comes from Arvicanthis niloticus, assembly GCF_011762505.2. NCBI lineage: Eukaryota > Metazoa > Chordata > Mammalia > Rodentia > Muridae > Arvicanthis > Arvicanthis niloticus. Next base: position 84,059,201 of record NC_047664.1, on the reverse strand, counting down.
CAAAAGGAGGGTCTAATCATCTGGAGCCAGAGATAGAGCTTCCATGCATCTGTTTAATAACTCTAGTGATCTTCAGTGTACTTGGGAAGCAATAGATGCCAGGCACTGTAATATATTGATGTTGTTCTTGGAACTGTTATTTTTTCTGTGTTTTTTTTTTTTTTTTAATCTCAGACTTTAAACTACAGAAGAGCACTGGTCTTGCAACCAACCCAATATTTTCATTTTATATCCCCTCTTGATCAGAAAACTAAAAATACAGCTGTAATGAAGACATACTGACTTAAGTAGCCTAAGTCATGATCATATCAATTCCTCTGGTATATCTTTAGTCTCATACCTTAAGTCTAGCAATAGAAATTGTATTGAAGTTTCTACCCTGCTTTGGTTTGGTGTTCACTTTTTTAGTTACGATTAATTTGTTTTAAAGGTTGGTGAGAATACTATAGTCAAAAACTATATGAGTTACATATAATACACTGAGGAATATGCTAATTTTATTTCATTCAGTTATCTATACTGTCTTGTGAAAACCCTCTTTTCAAGTAAGTGATGATTACAGTATCTTTTTCTTTCCTTCTCCACATCCCATTTGCTTCCCATCTCAACCCGTTCCCTTCTTCATTTTTTCTTTCCTTCTACAAGTTTTTAGAATCTCAGAATATATTGATTAAATTATTTGCAGGTTTCAAATCATGACACATCACTATTTTCAAAAAGACCCAGCAACTTTATAAACGTTTTATGCACCTAATTTCAATTTTAATTGAAAGTTTTGGGAAGTGTTTTCTAATCATAGCTTCTCTCTGAGCCCCTCCTAGACATTTCCTACTTTCCCACTCATCCAATTCCAGTTTTTCTTCTCTTGTTCAACAGTCATTTTTTTTTTTAAGAAAAACAGTAAGTAGAGCAGACCCAAATGTCAATTAACAAAATAAACAAAACCAGCAAGAAAAAGCCTGAGAAACAGATGCACACAGAGGGACATACCTACAAAAAAATAATCACTTACAAAATACAATTGAATTTGTTTTGTGAAGTAGTGGTCATCAGTCTAAGATGGCTTCTTGATTAGGGATAGGCTCATGTGTCTATTTCTCCTCTCAGAGCTGGAACTCCATCTGGCTTGAAACTGTGTAGGCCCTGTGCATGCTGCAATAGTCTCTTTGAGTTCATGTATGTAGCAGTCTAGATTTTTGTGGAAAGCACTCTTTCCTTGGGGTCATCTATCTACCCAGGGTCACAATCTTTTTGCATCTCTTCTACAGAGTTCCATGAGGTCTATTGGGGCAGGGTTTTGCTGAAAGCATCCCATTTAGGGATGTTCTGAAGTCCCTCATTCTGTACTAATTGTCCAGTTGCAGGTCTCTGTATTAGTTTTCATACACTGCAGAAGAAGGTGTCTCTGATAATGTATGAGTGAGACACTTATATATGGGTATAGCGGTGTGTCATTAGTAGTTACATTATTGGTGTGTTCATATAGAAAAACAGTAATGTCTTATTTTCCCATAGGTTTATAACCTATCAGGTTTCACGTTCTTAGCCACCCAAGCAGTGTCTGGCATAAGTGCTGCCTCATAGAGTAGGTCTTAAATCCAATTAGGTAAAGATTGGTTACTCTTACATTAGTTCCATTTTTATACCAGCATATTAACCAGGAAGGTCACCATTGTAGATATCAGAACTTGTTGCTTGCTTTCTCCACTGGTAGTGTGCAGACTACCTTTTAGTACTATGAAGAGTAATCAATAGGGATGACAGATCTAGTTAGGTACAAGCTCTACCTCTCCATGTTCAATTAGACATGTAAGCATTGCTTTCAGGAACAGGCCCTTGTCAACAGTTTGTGAAGAAAAAAAATCAATAATATTGAAAATACCTTGCATTGTTTGGGCATTTCCATGGTGCTCATTTGGCTAAAATTTCTATTAGACATAGCCCATTCATGGTACTGGAGATTTTACTTATTGGTAAAGTAACTAACTGAGGCTTTCCCACCTCCCTATTATTTGGTGACTATAAATATTAAGTTTTTATCATATATGTTTATATTTTAAGATGGTTATAGTATAACTTTCATTTGAAATTTTCACTCAAAGCAATGATTGTACAGTTTTCAAAAATATTATTAATTTTAAAGTATGTATTGAATGTCAGTTAATTCTTTGAGGAGAGAGAAAGTCATTGTGTTTGTGATATAATCACTTTTGAATTACTCATCCCTCAGTACATAGCAGGTGGTGGAGGTGAGGATGAACAAATGGAAAAAGATGTAATGTTGAATGTAACCAGAAGATCTTCTAGGATCTTCAAGATCTTGAAATTGATAAAACTCAATAAAATGTAAAAATAACAAAATCAATATAAACAGTTTCAGAATTAGCAGTAACTCATTTTGATAATTTTACTATGGTCAAAATATTCTACAGCTCTCTGCTACTTATTTACAACTGTACATGCTAATAGATGTAAAATGTATATTGTATATTTTTAATTATATAATTTTATTCTTTGCCAATTCTTTACATGTACATAGAGTATCATTTTTCATTCTTCTCTATGCTCTTTTATCTCCTCCCTATCCATATCAACCCCAATCTTGCCACCACCATTCTATTTCTTCCTTAAGTGACCCGTTTAGTTTAATCAAGGTCATGTGTTTGAGTATTGTATTGCCACAATCAATAGGAAAACAGGGAGTGCACCAGGAGTTACATTACTAAACACATGAACTCCAATTTCTGCTGAACCTAGTACAGGAACATAGTTCAGCTTGAGGAGTGGAGTCCTGTGAACCCTACTTTGATCCATGCCTGACTTGATGGAGCCATTCTTGTGTAACTCAGGAAAGGGATGTCAAAGCTACTTTGAATTTGTAATTCTAAGATTTTTTTTTTATCTAGACATTAGTATTTCATATTATCTATCCCTCTCTTCCAGGTCCTTTATTTTCCCACCTAATGTTTTCAGAACCTTAGAGGGAATAGTATACTTCATGGTTTATATAGAAATGAGCACTTTCCCTTGTCACTTTATATGGCTTTGAGCCTCCCTATCACTCTTATTCATGAAAACAGAGACTTCTTTGATTAAAGATGAAAGTAGCATTTGTCTATGGGCAAAAACATACATATTTAGGAGGTATTTTTTGCTCTATCAATTTTGCTAGACACCACTATTCAGAACTCACTTAAGACCTATAATTTTCCTTGGAATGGATTTTTACCTGGTTTACAGTACTGGATATGTCTTTTCCTCACTGTAGTATCTCAAATACAATAATAAAGCACATAGACAAACAGTAATGCTACGATGCTCAACTGGGTACATTTTGCTATTAGGTTGTGTAGTGGGGTGTTTTTCTATCCACTTTTCTGTTCCCAGAAATAATGACTCTGAGACGCAAACATATTTACAAATAGCTAGGGCACATAGCTTGGCTTCTTTCTGACTAGATTATAACTTAATATCCCATTTATTCTAATCTAACTCTGCCACGTGCCTGGTTACGTCTTCTCAGCTTTCATGCATTTGTCCTCCTACATGTCTCAGGACAAATCCCCTCATACCGAGCTGTATCCTATAATTATTTCTGCAGACCAGCTGTCTCACCTTCTACCCTTTCCTATAGGCCACAGGTTTTTTTATTTACAAGTGATGTATTCATACTTTATACAAAATATTTGCTCTATGATTCTCCCTTTTAGTTCAATACAAGTCTCATTTTCTTATAATAATAAACTATATACAATAATAAACATTATGGGGTTGGAAAAATGGCTCAGCAGTTAAGAGCACTGACTGCTCTTCCACTGGTCCTGAGTTCAATTCCTAGCAACTACATGGTAGTTCACAACCATCTGTAACAGGGTCAGATGCCCTTTTCTTGTGTGTCCTAGGACAGTGATGGTATACTCAAATACATAAAATAAATAAAATCTTTAAAAACTGCTAAACATTATGAAATAATTTTGAAAACTATTAGGTTAGATGTACACTCATAATGTCCAGTCTATAGGCATTTGCTAACATTGGAAAAAACATTCTATTTTCTAAACTATCTTAGTGTTTAATGCTCTGTACCAAAATCATTTTCTATCATAACTTGCATAATCAATCTAAAGACATCTTTATAGTTCTAAAACATTTTCATACATTCTAAAAAAGTTAAGCTTAATTGTGAGATTATAACTATCTAGTTTTTAACCCCATCTGAGATGTGGAAAAAATTAGTATTACCTGAGTATGTACAAAGTGGAGGCAAGAGCTTTCAAAACTATAGAAATGACAGTCTGGACAGTTACCCTAAAATTGTGCATGTGTCATTGCAGCATCATCTTCAGCCTTCCATCCCAGAATACCTGACAGACTGTTTTATGAAGCAGAAATTATGAAGGACTGCTTCTCTTGCTTTCAGAAATCTCAGCAGTCAGCTTTCCAGTGTCCATTTGTGTCAGTTTTGGACAGCATTTTGTCTGCAGTTGAATCAGGAACAGTCTTGATCAGGAGCTAACTTGCCATGATTGAAGCAAAATCCATATGGAGGTTCTTTGATGTTCACAATCCTTGCAGCAGAAGGGGGTTTGATCAGGAGCAGAGATCTCTGTTTGTTAAAAAGGCTTTAATAAACTTCTTAAAATGCCATATTCTGTAGGTCTATGAGGTTTTTGGAGACCATCTATCTAGTAAATATGAACTAACAAATATTGCTTCTTACAAGAGATTTATTATCTTTTCAACCTAGTAGAAACATTTTTTGTAATAAACTAGACTAGTATTTAACATGATCATAAGTTTGATTGGTTAACTATCAAATTATATCTCTTAATTATCCTAAACAGTTTGTATTAGAGGCTTTCAAAAGGACTAGAGCTTAACGTTATATTTTGAAGAATGTATAGTGACAGTACTTTAAATAAAAATTGAGAACATAACATGCATAGTAAATAGTAGCAAAGTATAACCTGTTTTGCATGAATATACAAAGATCTACACCAATGTAACTAAATATTACCTTAAGTTAGTATTAATATACAAAGACATATGCCAATGCAGACAAATAAAACCTTAACCTTGTATTAATATACAATGATCTATATCAATGTAAGATTTTTGGCTTATTAATGCTGTTTGGTTTAAGAGTAGATTCAAGAATCTACACTTTACATTTCTCCTTCTTGGATAATTTCTACGTTCCCCCCTCCCCCCGTTTTTAATCCCATCTCTCTGCTTTTTCCCCTAACACTAGATAGGAGAGAAAGAAAGATTGAAGAAAAAAAGAGAAAAAGAAATTACTAAATACAACCTCTCTCATTTTTTTTCCTCTCTGCCCAAGATCATTACAATTTGTAATCACTCCCCTTAAATGAAGACAAACATCTATCATCAGTGAATGATCAAAACCCATCCAGCCTACCTTTTAGGTATAATTGCTTTCCTGATAATCTTGGGCCATATTTTCGGGACCAAAGAAAAGTAGGAATATGGCCAAGTCTTAATAAAGCTAGCTGTAATATAGGCTACTCAGTCTCTATGTGGTATGAAAATGCAGGGCTTTGAAGTCCTGACTGGAAGAATCTTTAATGTTGGAAAATCTAGATAGCCCCTTTGAAATTATCTCATATGCATATTCTTGGGGAAATAGCTATCAAGATAGTCTATGAGGCTGAATCTAGCAAGATGATGAAATAAATATGCCTCCACATCTCAGCACCCCCTAGGTTGAATTTTCTTAGGGTTGCATTACTTCATTGGACATATAACATATACAAACATATAGCTCTCATAGATTATATACATTTATTCAATAATATGTGTATGGAATGTGCAGTGCTAACAATCAATTAATGATTCTCTGCTCTCTGTTCAAATAAGTAAGGCATCCCTTTTTTATATAAATTAATTTGGACTGTATAACCAACTCTAATTTAGTTTTCTATGAAACGGTGGGATATACTAATAAGCCATTAAGATTCTGTAGCTAACAAGATTTATTGGGTATGCAAAGACATTCATTTTCTTTCCTTCTGCTGTGACCAGCACTACTCTGTGGCTGCTGACGGACAAGTCTTATGTCAAGCATCAGCATCTCAGTGAAGTTGTGTGAGCCCCTGCTGCAGGGTGCAGTAGGATGCCTGCATGCTCTGTTCCCTCACCTTTTGCCAGTGTGCTGTTCCCAGCTGCTAGCTGCTGGGATAGCTGAGCCTACTTGAGAGACTGCAGTTTCAGCCCGAATCACAAATGTCTAGACCCGAATCAGAAACTCTGTTAGTTCAGCTTTGTGTGTGTTCCTGCATACCAGAGCACATACCTGGGAAAGACTTTAGAGACTGGGCACTGAAGCTCCATCGTGCTCTGTCTTAAAGTCCCCCATCTGCGTAACATGTTGATGCCTGACGTTTCTGTCCACCTCCTATGTCTTAAACTTTTGGTTAAAGTCTAAATCTAGTTTCCTAATCTTGGATTATGTGCCCAAAGATGAATGTCATCTGTAGTTGGGTGTTATTCCACCCATGCCAGTTTCCCCATGAAGACTCTGAGACTCAAATTTATTAGAAATTCCCAGGGCATATAACTAGTTCCCCAACTAGTTCATAACATAATCTGATCTCAAAAATTTAGTCTAATCTAAATTCTGTCATGTGGCTGGTTACCTCTGCTCAATTCATGTTCATATTTGCATAAGACTGTTGATATCATTTCTCACCTACTAGCTTACATAGAATGATATCCAGCAGAATGGAATATTCTAAGTCAATTCCAGCTTGACTTCTATATGTGAAATAAATAAGGTGGGTGCTGTCTTTAGCAATAGAGACTGACCATCCAGTCTTATGGATAACCAAGAATGGTAAAGATCTACATTTGGAGGTGAGACTTCCAGAACTTCTCTAACCAACACCACAGAAAATTTCTCTAACCAGGCAATCAGATTTTGGAGTTCTTGCCTAAAAAAACAAACAAACAAATTGAAACTGTAGGTTATGTTTTCAAATTTTGCCACTTCTTATTACCTTGTATTCAGTAGTTTTACTCTCATTGAAATAATATGTACATGGAAGAATTTATGTTTTTATCATTATCTCTTTAGAAATGCAAATTACTGGCCATCTATTTATGATTCCTATATTTTATCCATTTTATGCCTTTCTCTAACATTTTTATTTGCATCATATGAAATGCACTAGTGTCTCAGGTTTTATTCTGTTGATGGCAGAAGAAAATAACATTTTATGATATAGAAGAGTTACAAGATCTAAATGAGTCAATCTCTATGCAATAGTTATTAATTTGCATGGGATATAGTAGATACAAAGCAATGGCAACTGGGAAGATTTATGAAGCAAATCAATAATGTACTGTAATTTGTCTGCAACAATATTTGCCCTAAGTCCACTACCTTGCATATCTCCTATGTTTGAAATACTTGAAACAGGATTCTAAAACAATGAATATGTCTATAATTCCTTTCTGGTTTGCTTGATTGTGATTTAGCAGGTGGTGTAGGGTAGTTTTGGGAAATTTCAATAATGATTTTTAGTTATTAAGCTAAAATTTTGCTGTAGACTCACCTCATTTCTTAACAGACACTATCAAGCTGTACCTTTCTTCGCTATGTTCCCTCAACATTTTGCAATGCTGAAGACTATTGTCTCTAGGAAGTTTCATCATTTATGAGTTCATTCATGTGCCTACAAGTCTATCTACCTTTTCTCATGTGATCCTAGCAATATCTTAATGGTATTTTATTGCTACTATGATATTTAGAAAATAAAATAAAACAAAAGCATAAGAGAAGAAATTATTTCCCCAAGGTCAGAAATTTACATAAGAACTAGGAATCTGAATCTAAGAATTCTTACTCTATGGCCATTGTGCTCTGAATCCTACATGTGTTTGGATGTGCTATGTGGGTGTATAGGTGTGGAGGTGATTCCTCCTACCAGGAGTTATTTTCTTGTATATTTGTACTCTGGATAACACAGATCTCTTTAGACTGCTTCTTTCTTCAAAAACCTTTCTCTGCCCTTTACTTGGATACTGTGTTCTGAGCATAACTTTGAAAAAAAAGGTACTACAACATTTTGTTACCTTCAATATTCCTATTTAATTAAGGAAGGGAGAGGCAACTAGGACATCTCCAGCATTACTCTGTGTTAAGAAGACTTTTTTTTTTTAAATTGTAGTTTCTTCATTTCTAAAATAAGAAGCATAATTCCAGGTATGAGCTGTGACAGTGAAATTAAGTATTTTGTATAGACTTTCTTTTTATTTCTTTTTATTTTGTTGGAATTAAACCCTGATTAATATGTATTATAGGGCATCCAGAACCTATACTCTAACTATATATATATATGTATATACACACACACACACATATATATATATATATACACATATATATATATATGTGTGTGTGTGTATATACATATATATATAGTTAGAGTATAGGTTTATATATATACATATATACATAGAGTTCACATATATATGTATATACACACATATATACATATATATGTGTATATATATACATATATATATGTTAAAGGATCATGTATGCTCTGTGTGTGTGTTTGTGTGTGTGTTGTGCATGTAATATTTTAGATACTGTTTTAGAATTTTTTGAATAATTCTGTACTTAATACTTTGTATGACCACCTGCATCTGTCATTGCATATGTCTTCCCTTTCTTCCTTTCTTTCATTAAGGATGTAGACACAAGCCCTAATGGAGAACTCATATGCTTACTTTTATAGAAGTGTGACATAAGGTGTTACTTGAGGTATAACCAATTTCTTAATATGCCTTCTTTAAATATTATAATTTTGGCAAGATATTGGAGAAAAGCTCTACAGAAGAGTTAAGAACAATGATTCATATACTATTATACATCGTTTCACTCAATTCTTTACTGCTACAGCAAAATATCCAAGAAAATTAATTTACGTGTAATAAAGATAATTTTGCCTCACCATGTTACAAGTTTCATCCTGTGTCTGGATAGGCAGAGGTGGGACTTTGTTGACATCTCATGTGGAGAATAAAGTGGAGTATACCTTTCTCATTACCCAGAGATTAAAGAGGATATGGTAGGGAGCACTGGGCTCACAGGCTATTCATAGGCTCAGCTCTAATTATGCAAGGATTTCCTAGCAGACCTCACTTCTTTTAAGTTCTACTACTTCTCCTAGTATCAGAGAGAAACCCAACCTGGTAATGCATGGTATTTTGACAGGTTCACTACCTACAATATATGGCATTTTTATCATTATTGGATTTAACTATTACCCATAATTCTTTGCTAAACTGCGTATTTATGGACTCTACACCCTGATTTTCTGATTCAACTTACACAAGAAAGGGAATAAAAATCTGCCTAGTCCAGTCATAGACTTTATATAAGGCTATACACAAACAAATAGACACAGACAAATTAGTCTGTTAATCCTTTTTAAATTAACATCTGAGTAGTATAATCTGCTAAATAATTATCTGGATATAAGTTTCAAATTTGGTCTTATATGAATTCTGGTTGATAACTTACTGTCATTCCAAATGAATTTGTTATTTCCTCTGCAATTCATCAAAGTCGAAGTAAGTTCAGAGTCAGAGAGTCTAGGCTATTAAAATATTCAATTGTTATCTTATTGACATGCACTCTGTGAATTTATTTGCATAAAGATGCATATTTTATACTTGAGATTGGTAAATGTAGAAAATTTGTGTATAATTTCACTTTGAGCATAGTATTTAGAGCACTCGTGTTCAAATACCATGTAAAATGTTTAGTGTGTTATGTACATGTAGTATTACAGTGAACTCATATTAGTAAAATCGTAATTCTATCAAGCACGTGAAGGAGTCCTTTGTGAGTTCCTAAATGAAGTCGCTTCAGGATAAAAAATACATTTTTTTTGCTAACTATATTTTAAAAGTGTTATTTTGGTGTTTCTTCTGAATTGGTCAGTATTTATATAAATATCATCTATTGATTAAGCCCATTCTTCCTTCATTAAACACTACTGAGTATACTTACTTACATATTCTTCTGAACACTCTGTAAAACAGTAAAGTAGTCAAGGGCATATTCAAATTTTAGAGGATTTTAATTTCCTGTGGAAGAATTGAAAAATAAAGTCTAATAGAAATTAGGCACTGAGGGTCTGGGAAAATGAATCAGCCATTAAAACTATGTTTGCTCTTACAAAGCACTCAGGTTCAGTTTACAACGTGCATGTGGTTGCAACCATTCATTGGTAAATCCAGGTCCGGTGAATACAATGCTCTTTTCTGACCTCTTATGACAACCAGGAATGCAGATAATGCACAGAAACACCACGGCAAAAATAACACATGTGAAATACAATTGAAATCTAAAATTAAATATTGGGTAGTAAATCAATACTAATTGTGTCAAGTGTGTAATATTTAGGTAACGGATGAACTGACTTGTTGATTCCATGTACTTTCTCTGACTTCTATCACATATAGGATTCTGTAGAAGATTTTCATAGAATTAATTTAGTCATGATATTCAACTTTTAAAAAAATTTTAAGGCAAAGCCTTTGGATAGCATGTCCAAAATGCCCATGGTTCAGTCCACTATATTGAGAGAAACAGACAAACAGAGGGAGAGGGAGAGGAAAGGGGAGGGGGAGGGAAAGACAGGGGGAGGAAAAGAGAGAGAGAGAGAGAGAGAGACAGAGAGAGAGAGAGCAAACTTTTAAGTGTCTTGACAGTTTTGTTGTTTTCTCTTCAAATTTTTCTTGTTTGGAGATATTTAATTTTGATGGCCTCTGTGTTAAATGCTTTGCTAATTTAAAAAAAAGGAAGTTATAAAAGATATATCATAAACCTACTTGGTCAATGGAACATTTTTAATCGCTTTGATATCATAGATTGTATTACTGTCCATCCTTGTGAAACATTGTCATACTACAGTATAAGTCGCTTCACTGCTTTAAAGTTTGATTTAAAAATACCAATAGTTTTACAAGAGCAAGTGATTTATGTCTTTAAAATCAACACTTTGGAATCAGTGACAGGCAGTAAGCAATGGTCTGTGAGTTCAAGGCCACCCTGGTCTACATAGACAGAATCGGTCTCAAAAGGAAAAAAAAATCAGCTCATAAGCTCTTTTATTTTTATTTTCCTGACATGAAATGATTTATATTAAACACAATATGCTTTCAGTGCTAGCTAGGTTTTTTTTTTTTTTTTTTTTTTTTTTTTCTATTTTTGCTTTATTAATAAGAGTAGATAGAAAAGTTTATTGAATCTTGACACCTACTATGCCTGTACATATGACCCATACTGTAAGGTGTTGCTTAAATCACAATTTAAACAATGACTTAATTTAGACATATGGAATCAGTTAAATACAAACACAGATTTATTACCACTCTGTGTTTTCTTCTACCTTAGTTATAGCTCATAGTGAATGTTATACAAACAAAGATTGGTGTCAGTTCTTAAATTCTTTTATTTTCTACTAAAATGGTCATGACACTTGAAGATAAATATACTCTTAATCATGCGTCTTTAGATTTTTTTTTTCACATCAGTGTTTCATCTAGGTTAAAGTGCTTGTGTTTACAGGTTTCCATGTACTACTTGATACGTTAACACAATTCATTTATGTTTCAGAATGAATAGTGAGTAAAGAGTAAACAGGTAGGATTTTTAAATACTATTGGCAGAAGATTAATGGTAAAGGGTTGTTTGGTTGTCCTGTTTTCAATCATACAGAGACAAATGATGCTTATGAAAATTAAAACAAAACTAAATTAATATCATTTCATGACATGATACTGGCACTAATTCTTTTCAGATAGAAACAAAACTGTATGACATATCATTTTCCTTTTGTTTATCACGGACTAGAAATGAAGTACTTTGTACTTTAAAACTGTGCCATCACATGTTACATAATTTAAAAGATTCTTTTCAATTAGCCTTATTTTCTGTTGTATTTTATAAGGTTCTGCCATTATTTCTAATCTACTGAGAACAAATCAACACTATGTCCCATTGCACTGACTTAAAATCAAGAAGGCGAAATGTCATATTCTTTTTCATGTACTCATTAGTGGAAAAACAAAAGAAAACAAAACACCCTACTATATTTAGCAAGTACTTCATCGGTTTGCAGCAACTTCTGCATGACAGTCTCGGGCTCAAAATAATGTACACTTTTATAAGGATTAACCACGTATACTTTAAATGTAAATACTATATATCTTATAAGAAATTTGCATCCATTTGCAAATAGAATATGGTTTAGCAGCAATCTGCTCCTTGTTGATTTTCTTGCTTTTGTTTTTATGCTATGAAAAACACTACTTTTGTGAGTAGTGTTTTTCATATCTATTTAGATTTGCCTTAAAATAATTATGTGTAGTATTGAAAATCACTTTAAAGATGATGCCAACAATACTTGTGATTAAACCACAAATAATATATCACTATGTGTCAAGCTCTGAGGTTTCTAGAGATATCATAAGTAAACTTTTAGCAAGTTTTCTAAACTATTTTATGTAATGTTATGCATAGATACAGAATCTGTCTGCCATCCCTGAATCTGGCTCTCTTTCCAAGAAGCTCCTCCAGAGCTCTTATGTGAACCTGACATCAAAACTGATGTTTGTTCTCAGCAACTAAGCACATGTCAAATTCTCCTGATTCAAATATAGTTTTAATTTTAGTTCTCTAACAAGAAATCTTGGGTTCTTCCCTCCCTAAATAACTCCCCAAATATATATATATTAGAGTGACGAGCTTTATTTTAAGCATTGCTGCCACAGAGACTCCAAAACACATCATAGGGCATTCCTTCCATGCTCAGTAGTGTCCATGGACTCTACATCTTAAATACAGTCACCAAACCCAGACACTATTATGGATGCCAAGAAGTGCATGCAACAGGAGCCTGATACAGCTGTCTCCTGAGAGGCTCTGCCAGAGCCTCTGACAAATACAGAGGTGGATGCTGACAGTCATCCACTAGACTGAGCATGGAGTCCTCAGTGGGATCCCCAGTAGAGGAGTTAGAGAATGGACTGAAGGAGCTGAAGAGGTTTGCAACCCCATAGGAAGAACAATAATACCAACCAACCAGACATCCTCCACCCCCAAGAGCTCCCAGCAACTGAACCACCAACCAAGGAGTATACATGGAGGGTACTGTGGCTGCAGCCACATATATAGCAGAGGATGGCCTTGTTGGGCATCAATGGCAGGAAAATCTCTTGGTCTTGTGAAGGCTTGGTACCCCAGTGCAGGGGAATTCAAGGGTGAGGAGGAAGGAGTGTGTGGGTGGGTGGGGGAGCACACTCATAAATAAATGAGAAGGGGGATGAGATAGTGGGTTTCAGGGGAACAAGGAAAGGAGATAACATTTGAAATTTAAATAAAGAAAATATCAAATAAAAATAATTAATAAAAAGAAATGAGATATTTAAAAACAAAAAAGTACATTTAAATGAAGAAAAAAAAAAAAAAAGACATATCATGTTGTACCTGAATGTTTAGCTCATGATGACTTTAGCTTCCAGTTACTGACTTTGAGATATACTTGTAGTTTACTATTTGTCTTGTTTTCCATGGTTGTTCCAGTGTCAGGATATTCACATTAAGATTTATGTCTGTTCAGATCTGGTTTCCCTACAAATATCCATATATCTCACTAACTTTGGATCACGGTAACATTTTGCTCAAATGCATTTTGAAACTTGTTTCCTAAACACCCTGTGTAGGTGGCTGTATATTTACATGTGCACCTTTCCATCATTTTAAATTACTTATTGCTCTTTACTTGAATGTTATTATTACATCTTCTGAAACATGAGACACACTCACCTTTATCCTATCATTCTCAGTTGCCGTAAGATTAGCTTTTATTCAATTGTTACCATCAAGAAAATTAACACAATTTCCTAAAGAAAGCTGTGTTAAATTATAGAATCTGAGAATGAAGCTTAAGTAGATTTTTCTCTTATATGCATATGTTCTATAGTTAACCCTTATAGGAAGATGTTATCATTTTATCTTACCTCTTGCACTGTGATTTAAGTTCATTTGGAAGATGATACCTATGTTACCAAAGACCGAGTCCTCCATGGATAATAAGTTTATTATGTAATAGTGTACGACTTGCTTTTTGTCATCTCAGTTTTAAAGTGCTAAACCACAGTGTTGAGGGAGGATTGATTGATTTGGGTTCAAGGTTTCAGAAGATAGTATGCATCATTGGGGAGAAAATGGTGAAATGGTTTGTCAGTTGGGGTGGGTTTTCTGGGGTCCTCACATGGTGAGGGAACAGAGACAAGATGGATGGAACCAAGTTTGGGCTTTTGCTCTCTGAGGCTACTATCATTTTTGCATCTCTGCCACCCAGGTCATTCCGATTAAGGTTCCATAACTGCTCTATTTGGTACAGCTGGCGACCAAATGGTCAGACACATGAGACTGCAGGGACATTTCACGTCCAAGCCATAACTAGTAGGTAATTGGTAATGCATTAAAATTGTAGTAATTTCAAATTCATGAAAAAGTCAGAATGTAATCTAATCATGAAATTCTAAAATGGTATTACCTCATTGAAAACTTATACCCTTTAATAATATGAATTCTCCCAAACCCTTATCTCATCTAAATAAAACTTTGTTTTCTAATTAGAATTATCCTAATTTTCTCTATATTTCCTCTTGCTATGACATCCAGATTTTTAGTGATCTTGTTTAACTTCTCTTTTAAAATCCACAAAAATGTATTTCATCCTGTGTACTTTTTTCAAACTCGCTATTAAATTAATTCTTGAGTTATTACAGAAAATCAATTTAAGGTACGACTATCAAAGCTTCTATCTTTTTGCTTTTTTTGTAAAATTACGTAAGTTATTATCTTTTTTAGATTAGGTTAATTGAGTGCCTTAAAATGAAATTGGCCGAATATCCTTTGTGTTGTATTATCAGTACCTTGAGGCAGATTTCATATGCCTTCCACTTTCTTCATTCTTAATTTTTTACCATGCCACTCATTTTAAATTGGTTCTGAATAAGAAAATAATGTAGAAAATTATCTGCATATTGGAAAGATGATTAGCTTAAAATTTACTGTGCAATACAAATAAAATCTAGCCCCATCAGGACTCCTTTTCCAACATCTTGCACACACACACAAACACACACACACATATACACAAAAACATACATTTATGATATATGTTAATTTTTATTTTACTATATTCCTGAAATTCTTTCACCTATTCTGATATTCTTAGCTGGTTTTGTTAACTTTTTAATCAATATATCTTTTCAACATATTACTTATATTTTGAAGAATTTCGCACATACATACAATGAGTTTGATCATATTTACCTCTCAACTCCTCCCACTAATTTCTTACAGATCAACTTCCCCACTCCTAAATTATTGTCTTCTTTGTTATTGCTTTGTTTTAATTTCTTTATAACTCACTGAGCCCAAATTGTGCTGCCTATATACTCATGAATATAAAGCTATCTATTAGAGAATAATCTTTGGGTCTACATGGAGCTACATCACTAAAGAAAAATGAGCTTCCCTTGGAATCAATCTGCTGTAACTGGGTCCTCTATAGAGTGTGGGTACTGGTGACCTCCCTTCCATTCCTTTCTGAAATGACTACTGGCTTGTTCTTGTGCAGGTTTTGTACAAACAACCATAGCTCTTCTGAGTTCATGAGTGAGATGGTCTTGTGATATCCAAAAGACTGTTTTACATAGGTTCTCCCAAACTTTGATTCATGATCTTTCTGACCTTTCTTCCAAAATGGTTCATAAAACTTGGTGAAGGATTTTTATATTGACATCCTATTTGTGGCTTGTCAATCTATAGTCATTTCTGTTGATACTTTGACCACATGTGAGTTTCTGCTTGAACTCTACTTACTGCTCATAGAAGCTTCTGAGACAAGATCTGAGAGCTACAGTCATCTAAGGATAGAGTGATGCAAAATTACAGAACAGTTTAAAACTTCATCCATTTAGAAAATTAATAATAGGAAGATCATCCTTGGGTTCTATGTGCTCCCCAAACATAGAAAAAATTTACACTATCAAACATAAGTTTCTTTTTGTAGAGCAACAATTAAACCTAATGAAAAGCAGTTATTGCCCTCGTAAGATTGGTGACCTGATCATACTCATGGACATATCTCTTCAGGCACCTTCTAGTACTATAAAAGTTAGCCAGCAGGGGAGAAAGTATTATAATTTTATATTCTTCATTCAGTATGTTTTATGGTGAAAAAAATCAAATAGACTAACAAATAAATTATTTAAAGATAACATTTAAAGAAAAATTCAAAGATAGGAATATAAACTAAAATCAGGACGAATTTGAAGTAATTTGCTAAATTTCTTGATATATGAATTAAATAATTATGATGATGGAATTTCTTAACATTTTTTCTTTATCTTTGGACCTAGACCCATAAAGAAATATTGTATCCCAATGTTCTCAACATTTCATAAGAAGAGTATATTTGCAAAAATAAGCAGAAGAGAAACAGTTTTCAATAAATATTCTGTATGATGTACTTCATAGGTAATAAGAATGGATACATTTACATAAGCCTGGCTAAAGTTGAAATATTTTTAAAGTACACAGTGTAACAGCCCATGCTACGGCATTTAAGAAATCCTAGTCTTTTCATTTTGCCATTTCATCTTGTTTATTTCTTTGCAAACTACTTTTTATAGTTGTAGACTAATATAAAATTTCCTATAATTTTGAGAAGACGTTCAAGATACCAATTCATTCCTTAGAAATTTATAGAAAACACTTTTCAGCACCACATGATTGTGACATTTTTATGTAACTAAAATTCAATTTAGGAAAAATAATTTCTTCTGCATATGTCACTGATTGTACTTTATGAATGAGACTATTAAATGATAAAGTGAAAGTCAGCTGTGCAGACAGCTGTCCATCTGTAAAACTGCCAGTGACAAAGAGTGGACACACTGGAATCATATGAGCAATGTAAGTAGTAGAGGTTGCCCCATTCTCACTTGAAGAAATGTTACTCTTGTAATGTAGTGTAAGATGCACTACTGGGTACCATAAACTGACAATTGGGAAATGCTTTAAAATATTTTCTCATAAGCTGTTCAGCATCATTTTATATTCTCAAAAGTGCATTTACCAATCTCAAATTTCTTTGGATGCCCAACAGTGTTAATTGTTTCTGTGTGTGTGTGTGTGTGTACTCAATACATTTACATATTATGTATATATACAATCTTCATATATATATATAAAGATAAATAATAAATGGTAGAAAATTAAATGCTATTTCTTTTATTAAAATTTTTGTGCACATGTGTTTGCTTGTGTGCTTGTATGTATTATTGTGTTTCTGTTCCTATGGTGGTAGTGCATTTAGATATAGAAGTCAGAGGTCAACATAGGTGTCTTACTTTATCACTCTTAGCCTTAATTTCTTTGTTTCTTTCTTTTTCTTTCTTTCTTTTTCTTTATTTTTTTAGATCTATGTATTATGTATGTTTTATGTAAGTACACACTTTCTGTCTTCAGACACACCAGAAGAGGGCATCGGATCTCATTACAGATGGTTATGAGCCACCATGTCTTGTTGGGAATTGAACTCTGGACCTCTGGAGTATCAGTCCTTTCGTTTATGCACTGAGCCATCTATCTCTGCAGCCCACTTTAATTTCTTTTTGATATGTGGTTTCTCACAGCAACCAAAGCTGGTGGGTTGAGCTGATCAGGCTGTCCATCAGGCTCCTGGGATCCTCCTACCTTCTTCCTTAATACGATGATGGCTAGTGCACATTGACCTCATGTATTCATGTGTTTCTGAAAATCTGAACTCAATCCCATGCTTATGGATCTGAGCCACATCTTCTGATCCACGACCAGTTGTTTGCTTGGTTTTTACTTTTAATTCTTTTATCTTTGAATCTGGACAGAATCTTGGCTTTGGTTTGACTCATAAAACAGTACAGAAAAGTTGTATAATTTTTTTTTTTTATCAAAGTAACTAAGCATCTAAAAATTCTTCCTCCTCCTTCTTGGAGGACCTCCAGGCACTAAAAGGCTTCATGTCTACTCCAAGAAGACTGGAGGGTACCAGGAGAATTTCATAGCACCAGCCTTCCATAGCTCCAGGCAAAATTGTGTGAGTTTAGTTTTGTGCAAAGTGTCATGGCTGGGCTATTATTTTTCTGAAGAGTGCCAGTTAAACCCACCCTGGCCGCTATAAAAGCCACTCAGCCAATACTAAGAAGATATCATAATCCAAGGTTATTCTGTGACACCAGTTTTGAGACTGTACCTTTTAAAAGAGTTGATAATTAATAAGAAGCTGACTTTGTCACATGCTATAAAATAATCAATTCTCTGAATATATCATTATTTGTATAATTTCATATATTCAAGGTAAGTTACACATGAATATTTAAAATAGTGTTTTTAAATTTTTTGATAATTTATAAAATATGTTTTGATGATATTCATCCCTCTCACCAACTCCTCCCAAATTTACTCCAACCTCCTCTATGCAAATTTTGGCTCTCTTTTCATATCTTTCTCTTTGTAAGCTCATTGATGATACTTGTGTTGGCTAGACTCCTAGGTGTCTTGTCCACCAAGGTGTGTGGTGAATATACCAGAAGTCACATAAATAAAGAAAACTGACTCTTCCACTCCCAGCAGCTAAGAAATTCCACAGCTCCTCAGCTGTGAATAACACTTCAAGCTCACTTCCCCTCCTCCATTCCTGAACTTGGCCTGGCTTGATCTTTCATAGGTCTTGGCTTTACTGACACTATACCTCTAAGTTCAGAAAAGATTTTCCTTGAATTCAAGTTTTCCTGAAGCATCTTTGATGCTTTCAATGTTCCTGCCTGCTTTTGCATAGAGACCGCTGGATCTTGAGGGGAGTACTGTGACATAGATATCCCATTTAAAGAGGAATGCTGTAAAATGTCTTATGCACTACACATTTGTTAATTATGGTTTTCTGTGTTAACTACAACTATGGAAAGAACAAGCTTCTCTGATAAGGCTTGAGAGATGTTCTGACCTAAAGATGTAGCAATATGTCTTATAAATCTGATTGGTTAACTATAAAAAAAAAAAGTCATTGTAATACTGGCTTTATTTAGCAGAATAAAAATGGTAATTTTTCCCTAATGTCTATGTCTTGTTGAGTCATAGTTTCTTGGCTTTGTGAACTGTGCCAGATTGGAGTTCTAGTTTGACAATTGGGACTCATAGATTGGAATGTTGTTGTTTATCTCTGTAACAGTAATACTACCATTATCCCAGGGGCAATATCCTATCAGACAAGTCATTATTATAGCTCACAGGGTCATGACAAAGTGAGATCGAAGATTACTGGTAGAGTGGTAGAAACTTTGAGCATTATAAAAAAAAAATAAACAGTAAGAATGAAGCTTTCAAGGCAGTATCAGTTTGATTTCTCCAATTATGACTCATGTAATAATTTTAATTTGCATACCCTGATAATTATAATCCCAGCACTGGGAGGGGCTGCTAGTGGGGGATTATTAATTTCAGCACAACCTACAAACACACGAAAACCATGCCTCAAATAATTCACTAACTAAATGGTAGATAAATACAGGCAACCTTACAGCAAGGTAACAACAAAAAATAATTAATTAAAATAACATATAAAACAATTAGGTAACTCAGAATTTGAACCCATGCATTTTGCTTGAGCTGTATCACATTCAGTACCAGAACTACACTTATTCCAAAGAAAAGTAAAAAAAAAAAAAATTATTTATTCCCTATGTGAAAATAAGATTTCTTCAGCAGCCTTGTTTGTGTGTGAATACATATGCCTGCACTTATCTACTGATCTACCTGCCCTTCAGTCTGTCTTCTTCCTTTCCCATCTGTCTGCATATGATTATAGCAACAATCTATGTGTGCCATGTTCTGCATGGGCGACTGCACAATTACTCAATTATCAGCTATATCCAGTCAGAGGATCTGTACACTTTACTTGAGCTAATTCAATGGCATTTTCATATTACAATTATTCTAGTTTTGTTTACTTTTGCATTTCACCCATGCTGGTGTCAACATTTTAAAGACTGAATTGGTGGAATGAGTCACTCATGCCTCATTGCCGTGGCATCCTATGGTGCTTTGCTGACAAAGTGAATCACTCTGTGTCTGATGTTTACATTGTATTTATATATTTAACAAAAATTGTGGCATTGCTTTAAAGTGTAGAAACTTTAATTTATAATATTTTTCTTTTCTTGTCATTACTAACCTGCTCTTTGGTGATATGGTTCTATGGTAGTATAGTGGAAGCTAATTAGCAAGCAAAAACAAAAAAGTTATTTTAAAAATAACACAAGATGTCCCGAACAAGTGACTTTAAAAAAATTTCTGTTAAATATTCATAAACAGGCTTATCAAATATCTTGAAAGTCCTCTCAAAGGCCTATAAATTGACATTTGCAGTAATAAATTTGCTATGTTTCAATAATATAGTGACATATCTATAAACAAACACATTCAGGAAGGACAGGTGAATTGTACAGATAAATAGAAATGTAATATTAAATCACAAATGGTAGAGCTGGGTGGCACTACCTCAGGTCTCTTCACAAGCAATCCTGCCTTTAGACTTCTGTGAGAGATTCTTCCTGCATCTCTCCTGCTCAATACTGACTGATTACTAACCATGTAAACATTCATGATTTTTGACTTCATGTCCAGCGTTTAGAGGTGTCTTCTTAATAACAGTCTTGTCAAATACATGAGGTTTTTATGAAGCAGTTCATTAGGAAATACAAAAGGAAAAGATACACAAAAGTAATTCTTATCTTAGAATTTAATGTCGAGTCCCCAGTCTCTCCTCTTCAGCCTCAAATATACATGCATGAACATGCATACACTAACTTTTACTGGCATGTACAGAGATAATGACATTTACAGTCAACTGTCATCTTTTATTACATTTTGTAAAGGAAAACATTCATCCAATTATGCTAAAAAATCCCAAATAATTACAAATATTTTAAGGAGTGTTATGAACACAGGTTGCTCATTTTAAATTATCAATTTGATTATGAATGCAATATATAATAATGTATGAAATGTACTTGCTGATTATGTAAATTATTTAAATATATTTTCGTTTTGTCTCTATTCTTTTTGGACACCCTGAAAGTCATTGTTTACAACATAATTTCATAGTAGTTCTTAGTTTTTATAAGTAATTTATCGTATGATTTCTGGTTCCTGAGTATGGAAAATACTCAGAGTTTGTAAAATAATGTAATATAGCCATTATAAACAACATGAATTCTAGTATAATGTATTTCTTCCTGTAATTGCTTAAAAACAGAAGAGTCTGTGATTTGATAATAACTTCTCTATTTAAATCTGTTTGGAAGGATAAAAAAATGTACGGATCCTTAACCTGATATCTTTATTAGTAATGATATCGTGATATCCAGGTAGTAGTTTATATGTTCAATGTAAAACTGACAAACCAGATATACTATCAAATTTAACAATAACTACGAATTTTTTTTCATTTTATTTTGAAATGAAAAATTTTGTTTATTTACATTCCAAGTGTTATTTTCTCTTCCCAGTTTTCCATCCACAAGCCCCTTATTCTCTCCTCCTTCAGCCTGCCTCTTTGAGGGTGCTCCCCTACCCACTAACCCACCCACTTCTGCCTCAGTGGCCTAGCAGTCCCCTATCCTGGGTAATAAAACCTCCACAGTACCAAGGGATGCCCCTCCCAGTGATGGAAGAATTGTACATTGTAAATTATATACCAAAATATATATCTAAACTACTTGGCTCATAATTGCCTCTGACTGCTGCTCCAAGGTATCGTAAGCTTCCAGATGGATCTGGCACAGAACAAAGACAAGCATACTGGGTTACCTTAAGCTACAGAAATCTTATGAAACTTTGTGTAAAGTTAAATGACCCCTTTCCCATTCGTTTTTACTGGAAAAAGTAAATGTGCCATGTCTATTTTTAGACTGAAAAGAAAGTACAAATATCTTATTGAAATGTCCATTTTTTTTCCTTCTGAAAAACCAATTTTAGTCTATTTGAAAGGTTGGCTTGGGTCAGCATTTCTCTCTGTCCTTTTATTGGCAGTACTGACTTTCATTACAATCTGATGAAACAATAATATTTATAATACATGTGATATTTACTGCCACAATGAGACAGTAAATGAGCTCCTGGGGTTATACATTTTCGGGCACTGTGCAATTTAATCAGATAGAAAGGAAGAAAGGAATGACTTCATGTATATCCACTTGCTTCTTTGGCTTGAAAGGGAAATAAGATATTCACACATCAATAATGAACTATGGGAATGTGGGGAGGTGACATATAGATGAACTGCTAGCAATGTGTGTGCATGTTTTCCTATGGTTTCTCCACTCATGGCTGTTACACTTTATTCAATCAGTTTAACTAAAATAATATTTTCATGCACCTTTTATTATGATTAAAAGTTTAATTAAACATTTCTAAGTGCATTAATTAATTGGCTTCCTTCAAGCTCTCCTAAGTTAAACAGCATATGAGATTCATTAACATATGACAATCTTGTGACACACTAATCACATTAACATTTTCTCAACCATTTTAAATGAAATACACACCTTTCATTTTTATTGGGTGTCAGCAAATTGGGCAACATAGGGCCATTTACATGTCATACTTAGAAATATGTTCAATTGTGTTGAGGAAGTGGCTCGGTCCATAAAGGGCTTGCTGCACAAACTGGAGGAACTCAGTTTAATATCAGAATTCACATAAAATAAGCTATACGGCAGGACACACACTTGTAACCCCAGTGCAGGGGAAGAAAATGTGTATATTTGGGGGGCTGGCTACCACCTAGCTTAATCTATTCCCAGGAGGGCCAAAGCATTGAAAGGACCAGTTGCATCAAGGTGTGAAACATGTGGTGGTGACATCCCTGAAGCCTAGCAATTAAGAAACAGGGACAGGCAAATCTTATGAGGTCCTGTGCATGAAGCTCATATGCATAAGGAGCTCTAAGTAAAGGGCAGGCCTACGTAGTGAGACCTGGTCTAAAACAAATAAAGCACACACACACACACACACACACACACACACACAGAGAGAGAGAGAGAGAGAGAGAGAGAGAGTCACATAGAGGGAAAGGACTCCAAGTCATCATTTGACATCTGAATGAACCTTGTATATGTACAGACACATTTGCACACATAAAAGATGGAACATTTTTAAATGATATTTTTACTCTATGTTACGGTTTACCTCCAAGGAAGGAAAGAAAACATAAGAATAGAGTGAGGAAAGGTTCAGAAATAAACCACAGAAACTGATGCTGTGGAGAGCCAAGGTGGTCAAGATGTGCCTGTGGAAGAATTTCCCATGGGTGACTTCATAGAGGTTGCCACTGTCTTCTTCTTAAGCCATTCTGCCAAATCACTGGTAGAACTACCTAGATTACCTCCATTTTTAAGTCAGTTTGCATAGAAGTTTTCATATTGATTCAACCTACTCTTTAACACATTTCTTTGTGCTCACCTCTTTCCTCTTGCCAGCCTCTACTGTCCAGTAAATACAAAGAATAAAATCCTTTGTCCATTGTTTTGAAACTGATCTTTATTCTAAAATTAGAAGAAAAACTTTTCCTTTCTCTCTTTCTTCCTTTCTTCTCTATATACCTCTCTCTCTTCCTCTTCTTTCTCCCTCCCTTCCTCTGTCTCTGTATGTCTCTGTGTCTGTCTCTGTCTCTCTCCTCCTCCCGCTTTCCCTCTTTCTCCCCCCTCTATCTCTGTCTGTCTCTGTCTCTCTCTTTGTCTCCCTCTCCTCTCTCTCTCTCTCTCTCTCTCTCTCTCTCTCTCTCTCTCTCTCTCTCTCCTGAAAATAAATTTCATACAATCATACAATATATCCTTACCACAGCTTTTCCTCCCTTCACTCCTCTTAGCTTCCCTGGGATCCCCTCCCACTCTATTTCCCTTCAGAGTGAAGCAGACCTCCAACAGAAAACAAACAAATACAACAATAACAACAACAAAAATACAATAAGACAAAACAGAAGCTCTCATATCAAGGCTAGACCAGGCAACTCTTTCAAACTGACTTAATAAAGATATAAAAGTAAAGATATGTAATTAGTAAGGCATGTATATAAATTAGTTTTTTTAAATGATGTTTTAGCTCTATTTAATTGCACTTTCTTTAAAAATCAGAGTAAGTTTTGGGAGTATTAAAAAATCCCAAGATTTGTATTCAGACTATTTTTACTTAAAAATGGAAGTAAGGTAAGTAAACTGTTCATAGGTGGTTGTTTGAGACTCTTAGTGATTTTGTTATGAGAGCCATCTCTCTTGCTCCTAACTTCCAGGAGACACTAAAGAATTGTCAGTGTGATGAATAATCTCAAGAAACTTAGGAAAAAGTACGATGAACCAGGGGAAGGCCAAACATCCAAGAATATATGGAAGACAGAAATTGGAGTTGAGGAATGAAGAAAACAAACATGAATTTGGGTGGGTAGGAATGGAGGCATGGATCTGGGAAAAGTTTGACAAAGGTGTGATTTGAACAAAACACTAGGTGCAAAATTTCAAAAACTTCATAAATTATACTTAAAAATAGAACCCTCACCAGGAAACTTTAGTTCTAGTCCATTGAAAATATGTCATATATTTTAAAATTTGAAATATAGTTGGGTTTTCTGGGACAGGTGAGATGGCTTAGGGGCTATGCAATCTTGTTACTCTTCCAGAGACTCTGAGCTTGGGTTTAGCATTCACATCTGATAGCTCATAGGGGCCCAGGACTCCATTCTAGGACATTTGACACTGTCTTCTGTCCTTTGTGGATACAACCACATGCCTTGCATAAGCACACAGTGATACTCACACATGTACATGAATAAAATAAATAAAAAAAATGTCTGGACAGTATTTTTTATACTAAATGCCTTCAAATTTTAAGAATAGGTACACTAACATAATCATTTACTATAAAAGCAAAAACTTCCCAGATAAAATGATGACTTACAATATTTAAAAGAAATGTGCTCAGTCCTATGTTTGCTGTGTATATCTGCATCTGTATTGGTCATGGTCTGGCAGAGCCTCTCAGGGGACATCCATACCAGGCTCCTGTCAGTAAGAGCTTCTTGGGATCAGCAATAGTGTCTGGGTTTGGTGTCTGCAGATGGGATGGATCCCTAGGTGGGGCAGTCTCTAGATGGTCTTTTCTTCAGTCTCTGTTCCAAGCTTTGTCTCTGCATTTCCTTTTGACAGGAGGAATTCTGGATTAATATTTTTGAGGTGGGTGGGTGGCCCCATTTCTCAACCGGGGGCCTATCCACAGGATATGGTCTCTACAGGTTCCCTCTCTCCTTTGTAGGGTATTTTGGCTAATATCCTTCCTGTTTGATCCTGGGAACTTCTTGGGTCCCTGGCATCTTGGACTCTAGTGGCTACCCCCAGGTCTCCTTCTCCAACTGCTTCACATCTACTTTCAAATTCCTGACCCTCTGTACTTCTCCTCCATCTTCTCCTATATCTGAACTGGCTCCCCCTTTTCCCTCCCCATCCTCTATTCCTCCCAGATCCCTCTTCCTCTCTACTTCCCAGAGATTATTTTCTTCTGCCTTCTGAGTAGAATTGTATCATCACCACAGCCAAACATCAGACTGAATGCCAATGGAGAAGTTAGGGCAAGGACTGAAGGAGCTGAAGGGTTTTGTGACCTCATAGGAAGAACAATATCAACCAACCAGACGCTCTAAAGCTCTCAGGGACTAATTCAGGAACCAAAGAGTACACATGGCGGGACCCATGGCTCCAGTTAAATACGTAGCAGAGGATTGCCTTAGCTGGCGTCCCTGGGAAGGGAGCCCTTAGGTTCTGTGGAGGCTCAATGACGCAGGGTAGGGGAATGCTAGGTGCTGAGGCAGGAGTAAGTGAGGGAGCACCCTCATAGAGGCAAAGGGAGGGGGAAGCGTGTAGGGGGCTTGTGGAGGGGAAACTGGGAGGGGATATAAAATTTGAAATGCAAATAAGTAAAATAACCAATAAAAAAAGTAAAAAAAGAAAAATGTACTAAAACTGACTATTCAGTTAGTGCCTATTCCCCGACATAGAGTCACTAAACTGGTTAAGAACTGTAATAACTGAAAGATGTGCTTCCATCCACAATAATAGCATTTCTCACAAAAGCTGAAAGTTCATAAAACTGTAGAGAGCAATTGACATCACATACTACCATAGTTCATTCTTTTAGGACTCTAAAATACTACGCTGAAATATTACTCTGCTGTCACTTAAAAGATAATTCAAAGGGGTGAAACATGTTTCAGGTAACAAAGGAACATATTTATTAGATGGTTGAAGGATAAACTAGAATTAATTAGATGAAATGGCGAGGGGCATCAAGCCTCCACAGGACCAAGCACCTCCTCTCCCACTGAAGTTTGACAAGTCAGTCCTCTGCTAAATACATAGCAGACCACGGACCAGCCCACATATGCTCTGTGTATGGTGACTTAGTCCCTGGGAGATCCGAGAGTCGATTCTTACTGCACATTTTCACAGACTTCCCGCCACTCTCGGCTGAGTTACTCCTCCTTAATTGGCAGTGAATTCTGTCACCTGAAGCATTTGACACGGCTTACTAATATTTGTATAAACTCCTGACCACAGTGATAGGACACTTACTCTATCCTTGCTATGACAGTTAGTTTTTAAATCTTAGGTTCAGAACACTTAATTGTCATTAAGAAAATTTCTACTATTTTAATCTTGCACAAAATCATTGTGTAGAGAACATATTCATTTCTCGTCTTGCTTTTTGTTTACCTGTGAATTCTTTAGTTAGAGATGTAGATCGCAATCTACTGGATATTCTATTTAGAGAACAAGCAGGCTTTTTATGTAACTTTTTTGTGTAATACTTTTTGTATTTTTATGTAATTACAAAATCATTTTCAATGGTTTCACAGTTTTATGCATTAATTTTATTTCACATATTTCTTGGTAATTTTAAACTAAGATCTTTATTCTTTTCTGAGTGTGTTTGATTGCACACATGGATCTATACAATGTGTCTGCCTGGTGACAGCAGATGCCAATAGAAGGTATCAAAGCCCCAGGAACTGAAGTTAAAAACTGGTTGTGAGCATCCTTGTGAGTGCTGAGAAATGAACCGAGGGCCCCTGAAAGAGCACCCAGTGCCCTTAACCCTGAGCCATATCTCTAGCCCATTAAAGCAATACCTAAAACAAAATAATCATTGTTATTTTTATAATGTTTTAAATTTCTTTTTGTTGATTTTATGCAATCCAAGTATTTTACTAATCTCTTTACTTTATTATTATTTCATATTGTCATATGTTTGAGGTTAACACTCTATTTTCTATGTCTTGTATTTTCTCTGTAATTTTAAGTAATACATTTTTAAGTAATACTTCTATATAGTATGCACTGTAACTTTTATTCTCCTGTTGCTATTGTCAATTTTGGAGGCATAATACCTTCTTCTGATAGCCTAGGCCTAGTCTTGGAAGCTTCTACCTTCCATATAATATAATCTAGGCCTAGGTTCTTTTCAGCCTCTGAGACTTGCTGCTTAATAAGATCACTCCTTCCTAGGTTTTTCTGAACTCTGCCTGGCTGGTTCAACTCAGCTGTTCTTGCTCAAACTTCTCTCCAAACTGACTGATGCAATCTGGCTTCTCTTAGCCTCTGACTTTTTGCTCTTATCCTCGAACTAATTATCAGAATTTGTTCTATTCTTCTGGCTCCTTCTCATTCTCTGGCTATTTCTATCTTCACCTATGTCTAGCTTGTTCTTTCATCAACCAGTCCCTCTTCTTTTCTTCTGCACTGGCCCTCTTAAGTTGCTTCTCTTTCCGCCCTCTTCTAATGAGAGTTGGGCATATCTTATTCTGTGAAATCTTTCTCCAATTTGACACATTGTCTGACATTCAATTAGACATCACTTTCAAACATGGCTACTTTCTTTTACAAACTAACTTTATCTTTGGGATGAAAATGTACACTGAGGCTTTGTCTCTATAACAGGCAGAAGGATTAAAGGCTCGTGCTAAGGGTGAGCAGCACCACAACTAGAAACAAGTTTTTTTCTGGTAAACCACACAATCTTGAGATTCAGTGTGTGAAAAATAGCTTGCAACAGTAATATTCTAAACTATCTAGTCAATACATTGTATTAGCAATGAATAGAAAAGCAGATTGTGTTTAACTTCATATATATGTTTCAACATATATGTTCATATATATGTTGAGTTTGAAATAATGTAGTTATAATATAATCTATTGGTGCTCATAGAATTTTGCTCAGAATTATTTAAGATTACTTTTAATAGGTAAAAAATGAAAGATTTTTTTAGAAAGGTGGAAATCAACAACTTCTCTTATTTCTTTTTTTTTTACTTTCATTAACTAAAAGACAAAAGTTAGTATGTCCCTTTGTTCAATTTATATGTTGAAAATAGATCCCAGAAAGCAGAAACTTCTAAAATTATGGAAGCCAACTGATCCGTCACATCATGTGAAAATGGGCACCCTAAACACCTTTGTGTTGTTCTGTTTCATTGGACAGTTTGCCAGAAAGAATAAGGTCTCATTGTTCCTTCCCCAGACGTTAGTCAAAATAGGAAGAGCTTAGCACGCATGCATGAATGCACTTTTAAGGTCATGCGAAGATGTATTTAAAGAGGAAAAACACTATTCAGCTCTCAACTTAAAGACAGAAAAAAGTAACTATTTTGAGTTTTGTTTGGATTTTGCATTTTTTCTTCATCTAAATCCAACAAATCATTTGAAATATTAAATGGATAAACAAATATGAAATTGGCCTTATTTTTTTTAAATCAATTGATTAGCTACTCAGTCACTTAAAGCGTTTAGTAGAATTACTTTACTATTCAGTTTTACCAAATAAAATGTTCTATGGTTAATATTCATATGGAGAAAAGAGGCTTTTAATATTTCACTTAATAACACAATAGACTATGTTATAGTCACAGTGAAAGAAAATTAGTGACTGGGCCTGTTTTTCCATTTAATGATCTTCACTGGCTTAACATGCTTCATAGGTTGAAAATCAGACATTAAATGTATCATGATCTAAATTAACATGATTTCACTTCTGACAATAATAGTGTAATATAAAAATAATATAATTATCAAAAATATACATGTAATAAAGCATTGCTAATGCCAGTAAGATGGGACATAGAATTAACTCTTCTGGAGTACATATCTTTTTTCACTCTGAAGATAAACTTTACATTTATATAGTTGAGTTGTGATTCAAATTACATCCCTCACAATGTCTATAGTAGCTTCCATCTTCTTCCACTGGAAACTTGCTGCTTGAATCTGTGTCAATACAGTTTTACTATAAATTCAGGCATTGATAGAAGTATATTTTAAAGAAAGGGGAAAACATCTGAAATGTAAACACATAAAATATCCAATTAAAAAACTGTATATGTTATGACTTCTCTCTATCCTGTTCTAAAATGTTTTTTAACATATATTTCAGTTGATTTCTATTTTATGGTGATAAAGCTGATAAAATTAATAAGTTAAATACGTAAAATTAAGTACCTTAGAGTACTTAAGAAATGCAATGACTCCACAGTGAAGATAATGACAGAGCCATGTTAACCCCTTCCTTCCCTCCCAGCTTTAGGTAGTTCTTGACTTGAGTCAAAATAAATCCTGTCTTCCAAAGTCATTTGCTCTTGTGTATCTTTATGCAAATGACAACTCCCTGTTTCTTACAAATTGTTTTCAACATTTTCACAGTTTTGTGCATTTAAATTTATTCCACATATTCCTTGGTAATTAATTTTTTAATTTTTTTCTTTGTATATTTGATTGAACACAAGTATTTATACAATGTACCTTCCTGGTGACAGCAGAGGCCAAAACAGTGTGTCAGATCTCCAGGAACTGGAGTTAGAGATGGTTGTGAGTATCCACATGAGTGCTGAGAAATGAACAAAGAGACCCGAAAGAGCATCTACTGTTCTCCCCCAGCCCCTTAAAACAATACCTAAAACAAAATCAGCCCTTTTTCTTTACTTTCATGTCATAGTAATTTTTATTAACTTTTAAAATGAGATTTATTTATTTTATGTATGCAAATAAAATTTAAGCAATCCATATATTTTACTAATCTTTTCACATATTATTATTTCACATTGTAATATGTTTGAAGTTAACACTCTTCTCCAAGTCTTGTACTATCCAATAAATAGCCAATAAAAAAGAAGGGAATAGTTGATGCCTTTAGTTTGAGCTATCTCCTAGTTAGCTCACCTTTTTTCCCCCTTCTCATAATGTTTATTGGTTATTTTATATATTTACAATTCAAATGTTATCCCCCTTCCCATTTTCCCCTCAACAAGCCCCCTATCTCTTCCTCCCTCCCCCACCTTCCTATCCACTCCTGCTCAGCCACCTAGCTGTCTTTTATTCAGGGTCATCAAGCTTCCATAGGATGCCAGATAAGGCAATCCTCCAGCTCACCTTCTTAATCTGACTAATTCTAGCCTGGGTCCTGCCACAGCGGCTAAGGTCTACCTTTTTGCTCACTCTTAATCATCGGTCCACCTCTGCCTCCACTGGCTTCACCTTCCGTGCCTGATTTCTTTTCTGAGAGACCCTTTCTCTAGCCAAAGGTTCTGCCCCTTGTTTCCTGCCAACCTATTGCCATTCAGATGGTTATTAGAGCCACTCAGAGAATGCCTCAGGCAGGTGAGGAAAGAAGAAATATTTATATATCCTGCCAAGGCCTGGAGGTGTTCCACAGCAAACAACTGAGAATACAGGAACACGCTTTCATAGCCAGTTGATAACATATCTGTGGGGGTAGGTTATCCAACACTGTACTTTCTCTGTCAGTGTTTAAGGCAGAAATTGTCAATATTTCAAAAAGTACTTCTTTACAGTATGATGCAAATACATTGTCATATAATCAAAAATTCATATTTGGAAACTTACATAATACTATAATTATTTTTATTAAAATATGTAGACCACACTAACATAAATAAATTGCTTTCTGAACTTTCTCAATTATGTAAGTTAAATTATCATTTCTTTTCAGGTTGTAATAAAAATTTCTCAGATGTATAAGGCACTCATGTTCATGGCCTTAAATCTAAATTCTATATTCTCTGAAAACTCAAATATTTGCTTTTTTCATTTTTTAAAAAATTAATTATATTTTGTTAATTTTATACGTTTGAATGTTATGTCTGCATGTATGTCTATATATCACATGCATGTCTAGTACCAGCCTAGGCCGGAAAATGTAATAAATGAACTGGAGTTGTAGACAGTTGTGAACTGCCATGTGGACTCTAGGATTTGAACCCAAGGTTAATCAGTGCTCTTAATTGCTGAGTCATCTTTCTAGTCCCCTCGTTTGGTTCCTTATTCATGATAATGATGGCATCATCATAACTATTCTATCTGTGTATAGCTTTAGTTCCTAGTGTTCTTTCCATTCATCAATTAGGGATAAAGTATTTTTAAATTTTGATATGGAATAGCAAAATAGTTTTTTCTTCTCTGCTAACATACCTATGGCTTCCCTCCAGAGCCACTTATAAGTTACAGTCTATTTTAGATTGCTTTACTTTCTGCTGTGTTGTTTCTTAAGGTTTTTCCTTTACAGTTTCATCTTAACAGAAAGCAATATTTAGATTATTTCCCTGTCTATCTTTGGAACATACTGTGATTATTTAGTAGAAGGGACACTTTTCCCAACTGTTTTAGCATAAGACACCATTATTTATTCAATGTTTTTGTCAGGATGTTTTTTTTAGCCAGATATAATGACTTTCTCCAAAGTTCACCATAAATTCTCCAGTTTTGAGATGAATTTGTGTGTAACCTACTGCCCATGAACTAATAGTTGGTCTACTAATAGTGCCCTATGTAATGCTGATTTAATATTCTTTTTTCTTCAGTAATTTTTACCACTTGTATCATGAAGAGATACTGAATCTTATCAAATGTGCTTTGTGCATCTCTTGAGCTTCTAATGGAGTTTTCATTTTTGTTTGAAATGGTCCATAATGGTCAATACTTTGTATATGCTGAGACACCATGAATGCCTAGGATGAATTCTAAGTGATTTTGGTAACTGATTTTTTAATGTTCTGTAGGATCAGTTTGATAACTTTACTGAGAAATTTTGCATATATTTTCATCAAGGATATTAAACTATAGCAATTTTCTGTATATCTCAACTTCCTCGGGCTATTTTTATTGTGATAATTATTGATTCAAAAAGGTTCTCTGTTGCATTTTCTAGTAAACTAGTAACAACTACAATTATTACTTATTCAAATGATTAGTAGAATTTACCAGTGTAACCTTCTGTTTTGGGGCTCTTGAATTACATTTACTACTGATTCAGTTTAGTTATATATTATTATAAATTCCAATTATCTATTTCTTTATGATTCAATCTTTGGAAAGTATGTGTCCATCTATTTATTCATTTTTAGGTTATTAAATTATTTTGTGCATAATCATTCATCATAATTACTTATGAATTTCAATCTTTGTAAATTTTTAGTTATGTCTCCCTTTTATATTTGATTTTTTGATATTTTATTCTCTTTTTCATACTCACTGTATATAAGGGTTTGCATAATTTGGTTTGTCAGAGCATCAGATGTCTAATATACTTAAGCAAAACTTTAATGTTCTTTAGAGGTATTATACCTGAATTCAAATTTGATGTGAAGTGGAACCAATGAAATTTTTATCAATCTTCAATATAGCCTTCAAAATTTACATATGTATTCTAATTCAGATTTTATATAAAACCTTACACAATATACTTTATCAGTTAGGAGAAAATAGCATATTATTTTTTATTGATATCGAACATAGTCTTACAGTATCATTAATCTACAAAATTATTTTAAATATATTATTTTAGTAACTTTTTATCCACCTAAACATTAATAACTGTTTATAAATTATTATTATGAATTAATTGTCCTCTAATAGATTTACTGCTCAAAACATTGTTTCAAATATAAGCCAAATGATACATGGAAAATATATAATTTACTGTGACACTCTTAAATTCCAAGTATGTAATATAACAGATAGTCTTAGATAATTTAAATTATCAATGTGAATGGTTATATAGATGCAATTGGCTCTCACTTCCCTCATTAGTCTTATGGATCATTCTATTTTATAATTTGTAGAGACATCGAAAATCATTACAGATTATAAATATTGTATAATCCATTAAAACAAACACACACACAAACACACACTCACACATGTGTTATTATTGTTTCTGCCATCAACGAAATGTTTGTCCAGAATACACGCAACACACATACACACATACATACACATACACACAAGACATGATACTCTTGAAGTAGCTATCCTATTGCATACCCAATAAGAATAAGAGAATAATGAATATATGATGCTGCTTAGTTTAATTTCTCCACTGACATCGCCTATGATCCTAGTCAGAGAATGGTGTCATTCACAAAGTTTAACATGTATGATCCCTCACAGATATGTACATTGAACAAACTCTTAGAACATTGTAGATCTTTTCGAATTGATAATTAATATTAGCCACAACCAGTATAGAAGCACAATTGTAGCATGATTTAAATTTTGTTTGACATTTATTTTGATATTAACATTGGTAATAATTATGATGCCCAAGTGGACAAAGCAATGCTAGTTAAGACACTACTGCTGATTCCAAAAGACACAGTAATTATCTACATAAATTTGTGCAAAAGAGATGTCGTACTTTTAATATTAAATTGAGAGTAAATTTAGTATTTAGTACAATAAAGACTAACATATCCATAATTGTGGCAGAATTTCTATTCCTTCACTGTTGGAAAAATTAAAAAGGAAATTTGTGGCCTTAATCTTAAGGTTGTATTGATCTGAATTTGCAGTGGCTGATTTGAAGCAGAGACATTTCAACCCAAATTAATATTTCTGTAAAAGCAAATTAATTAATATGTTAATTTGAATGATGGGTGTCAAGAATATAATCTGTTAAGGAGAAGTCATTGAGTCACTGCCTAACTCCCTAATTTGTAGAAAAAAAAATGCTCAGATTTACAAAGAGGACTTGCTTCTTCTAAGTCCTTAAGTGGAAGCTGGAGAACACACATATTTTTATTCATGTGGCAAATGAAATTTTTATAATAAAAGATGAGGGGGTACATATTTGTTACATATTAACGATTTACTATTATGGTTAATGCTGTAAAAACTAGTAAAAAATTCAGTCTGCAAGGTAGCAATTTCAAATATAGCTATCTTCCATGATGGCAAATTTCCTTTATATTTGACAATCTTGCTGTTATCTTCATTACACAGACAGCCATGTAATCAATTAAATTTTCCCACAAAGCTGCAGTATCTGAAGGTTTCCAACTCATATTTATGTTAAACTAACTTCTGTCTGTAAAGAGAAAAATTTTTTTCATGTGGCTTTTTTCTGACTTTAAATATTAGAATTTTGTTTTATATATCATAAACTATATAAACACATATAAAGATGCAAGTCCATTGTATTTGAATTATTTTTACATAATTTCAATATGCAGGTTTGGCACAATATAAATCATGAATTAAATCACTAAATAAATCTAAGATGAGCATTGTAGACATGAAAGTATGGTGAAATTAATCAGGTGCAAAATATCCCGAGACATCCTAGAGGAGCCAATTCACTCAAAGCAGCTGGAGCTCAGGATCACAGATTCGTAGAGACATCTGGACCCTGAGGAGTTCTGACACAAGCAAGATAACTGGAAAGACATGCTCAAGTCAGAGACAGTGAGTGCAGGTAGCACTAGAGTTAACTAGATGGCGAAAGGCAAGCACAAGAACATAAGCAACAGAAACCAAAGTTACTTGGCATCATCAGAACCCAGTTCTCCCACCATAGCAAGCCCTGGACACTCCATCACACTGGAAAAGCAGGATTCAGAATTAAAATCACTTCTCATGGTGATGATAGAGGACTTTAAGGAGGACATAAATAACTCCCTTAAAGAAGTACAGGAGAACACAGGTAAAGAAGTAGAAGCACCTAAAGAGGAAATGCAAAAATCTCTTAAAGAATTGCAAGAAAACATAACCAAACAGGTGAAGGAATTAAACAAAAGCATCCAGGATCTAAAAATGGAAGTAGAAACAATAAAGGAATTTCAAAAGGAGACTACCCTGCAGATAGAAAACCTAGGAAAGAGGTCACGAGTCATAGGCGCAAATATCACCAACAGAATACAAGAGATAGACGAGAGAATCTCATGTGCAGAAGATACCATGGAAAACATTGACACAACTGTAAAAGAAAATGCAAAATGCAAAAAGCTCCTAACCCCAAACATCCAGGAAATCTGGATAAAATGAGAAGGCAAACCCTAAGGATAATAGATATAGATGAGGATGAAGATTCCCAACTTAAAGGGCCAGTAAATATCTTCAACAAAATTATAGAGGAACACTTCCCTAACCTAAAGAAAGAGATGTCTATGAATATAGAAGAAGAGTACAGAAATCCAAAAAGACTAGACCAGAAAAGAAAAACCTCCCGTCACATAATAATCAAAACAACAAATGTACAAAACTAAGAAAAAATACTAAAAGCAGTAAGGGGAAAAGGAAAAGTAACATATAAAGGCAGACCTATAAGAATTACACCAGACTTCTCACTGGAGACTATAAAAGCCAGAAGATCCTGGTCTGCTATCATACAGACCCTATGAGATCACAAATGCCAGCTCAGACTACCATACCCAGCAAAACTCTCAATCAATATTGATGGAGAAAACAAGATATTCCGTGACAAAACCAAATTTACACAATATTGTCCCACAAATCCAGCACTTCAAATGATAATTGTTGGAAAACTCCAATACAAGGAGGGCAACTATAACGAAGAAAAAGCAAGGAAGTAATCTTCCAACAACCCCAAAAGAAGATAGTTATACAAACATAATTCCACCTCTAATAACAAAAAATAACAGGAAGCAACAATCATTATTCCTTAATATCTCTTAATATCAATGGACTCAATTCTCAAATAAAGAGACATAGACTATCAAACTGGATACATAAACAGCACCCAGAATTTTGCTGCATACAGGAAACATACCTCAGTGAAAAAGACAGACACTACCTTATACTAAAAGAATGGAAAACAATCTTCCAAGCAAATGGTCCCAAGAAACAAGGTGGAGTAGCAATTCTAATATCAAATAAAATTGACATTCAACCAAAAGTAATCAAAAAAGATAAAGAAGGACACTTCATACTCATAAAAGGAAAAGTTTACCAAGATAAACTCTCAATTATGAACATCTATGCCCCAAATGCAAGGGCACCCACATATGTAAAAGAAACTTTATTAAAGCTCAAAGCATACATTGCACCTCACACAGTAATAGTGGGAGATTTCAACACCCTACACTCAGCAATGGACAGATCATGGAAACAAACTAAACAGAGACATAATGAAACTAATGGAAGTTATGAACCAAATGGATTTAACTGATATCTATATTTCAACCTTAAACAAAAGAATATACCTTTTTCTTAGCACCCCATGTTACCTTCTCCAAAATAGACCATATAATTGGTCACAAAACAGGCCTCAACAGATACAAAGAGATTGAAATAATCCCTTGCACCCTATCAGATCACCATGGACTAAGGCCAGTCTTTAATAATGACAAAAACAATGAAAAGCCTTCATACACTTGGAAACTGTACAATGCTCTACTCAATGATGACTTGGTCAAGGAAGAAATAAAGAAAGGAATTAAAGACTTTAGAATTTAATGAAAATGAGGATACATCATACCAAAAGTTGTGGGACTCCATGAAAGCAGTACTAAGAGGAAAACTCATAGCTCTAAGAGTCTACAAAAAGAGAGTGGAGAGAGCATACACTGGCAACTTGACAGCACACCTGAAAGCTTTAGAACAAAAAGAAGCAAATACACCCAAGAGGAGTAGACAGCAGGAAAGTATCAAACTCAGGGCTGTAGTCAAACAAGTAGAAACAGAAAGAACTATATAAAATATCAACAAAACAGGAGCTGGTTCTTTGAGAAAATCAAGATAGATAAACCCTTAGCCAGACTAATCAAAGGGCACAGAGACAGTATTCAAATTAATGAAATCAGAATTGAAAAGGGAGACATAACAACAGAAACTGAGGATATTAAAAAAAAAAACAAAAAGACATCAGATCCCACTACAAAGGCCTATACTCAACAAAATTGGAAAATCTGGATGAAATTAACAATTTTCTAGACAGATACCAGGTATCAAAAATTAAATCAGGAGCAGATAAACCATCTAAACAGTCCCATAAACCCTAAAAAAAAAAAAAAAAATAGAAGCAGTCATTAAAAGTCTCCCCACCATAACAAAATGTCTGTGACCAGTTGGATTTAGTGCAGAATTTTATAAGACCTTCAAGGAAGACCTAATACCAATTCTCTTCAAACTATTACACAGAATAGAAACAGAAGGAACACTACCCAATTTGTTCTATGAAGCTACAATCATGCTCATAACTAAACCTCATTAAGGCCTAACAAAGACAGAGAACTACAGACCAATCTCTCTTATGAATCTCTATGCAAAAATACTCAAATAAATTCTCACAAACTGAATCCAAGAACACATCAAAGCAATCATCTATCATGATCAAGTAGGCTTTATCCCAGGAATGCAGGAATGTTTCAATATTTAGAAACCCATCAATGTTTCTGTGTTTTTTTTTTCTTTGAGTTTGTTTCTGTAGAGTAGAGCATTGTACATGATCATCTCACTAGATGCTGAGAAAGCTTTTGATAAAAATTCAACATCCCTTCATATTAAAAGTCTTGGAAAGATCAGGAAATCAAGACCCATACCTAAACATAGAAAAAAGCAATATACAGCAACACAGTAGCCAACATCAAACTAAGTGGAGAAAAACTTGAATCAATCCCACTAAGATCAGGGACTAGACAAGGCTGCCCACTATCACACTACCTATTCAATATGGTACTGGAAGTCTTAGCCAGAGAAATTAGACAACAATAAAGTCAAAGGGATACAAAAAGGAAAGGAAGAAATCAAAATTTTACTATTTGCATAGGTGAAAAGTTCCTGAATAGAACACCAATGGCTTATGTTCTAAGATCAAGAATTGACAAATGGGACCTCATAAAATTGCAAAGCTTCTGTAAGGCAAAGGAGACTGTTAATAGGAATAAAAGGCAACCAACAGATTGGGAAAAGATCATTACCAATCCTACATCTGATAGAGGGCTAATATTCAATATTAAGAACTCACGAAATTAGACTCCAGACAACCAAATGACCTTATTAAAAATGGGGTACAGAGCTAAACAAGGAATTCTCAACTGAAGTAATTCGAATAGCCAAGAAGCACCTTAAGAAATGCTCAACATCCTTAGTCATCAGGGATATGCAAACCAAACCAACCCTGAGATACCACCTCACACCAGTCAGAATGGCTAAGATAGAAAACTCAGGTGATAGTAGATGCTGGTGAGGATGGGGAAAAAGAGGAACACTCCTCCATTGTTGGTGGGATTGCAAGCTGGTACAATCACTCTGGAAATCAGTCTGGCGGTTCCTCAGAAAATTGGACATAGTATTACCTGAGGATGCAGCTATACCACTCCTGGGCTTATATCCAGAAGATGCTCCAACATATAACAAGGACGCATGCTCCATTATCTTCATAGCAGCCTTATTTATAATAGCCAGAAGCTGGAATGAACCCAGTTCTCTTTCAACAGAGGAATTGGTACAGAAAATGTGGTACATTTACACATTGGAGTATTACTTAGCTATTAAAAATAATGAATTACAGAGATTCTTAGGTAAATGGATGGAACTAGAAAATATCATCATCCTGAGTGAGGTAACCCAATCAAAAAAGAACACACATGGTATTTACTCACTGATAAGCTGATATTAGCCCAAAAGCTTGAAGCAACCAAGATTCAACCCATAGACCACATGAAGCACATGAAGAAGGAATACCAAGTATGGGTGCCTCGGTCCTACTTAAAAGGAGTAACAAAATACTCAAGGGAGCAAATATGGAGACAAAGTGTGGGACAGAAACTTAAGGAGGGGCTGTCTGGAGACTTCTCCACCTGGGTTTCCATCCCATGTGCAGTCACCAAAGGTATACTGATGTAGATGTCATGTGCTGTCAAGAGCCTGATACAGCTGTCTCCTTAGAGGTCTGCCAGAGTCTCATATATTCATAGGTGGATGCTCACAGCTAACCATTGATCTGATCAAGGGGTTCCCAATGAAGGAGTTAGAGAGAAGACTGAAGGAGCTGAAACGGTTTGTGACCCCATGAGGAGAGCAATAATATCAACCAACCAGAGCTCCCCAGGATCTAAACCACCAGCCTGGGAGCACATAGGGAGAAACCCATGACACCGAGTGGGGGGGAGAATTTGAGGATGGGGATGTGGGAGTGGAGGCTATGTGGGGGCACATCCTCATAGAAGCAGGAGGAGGATGGATGGAATCTGGTTCCTGGGTGGGAGGGAATGGGGTAAGGGGATAAAATCTGAAATGTAAATATAATATCCAATAAATAATATAATCAGGTGTAAAGTAATTAGAAAGGTTTCAAATATAATTTTCCTGTATGTAATAAGGTAAATGAATATATATAAAAGTTGCTGTATATACCTTTTTCAAACCTGTGACTTATTTATTGCTTCCTCATCAGATTACACAGACCAGCTGTCATCAGTGACTTATGCATGTAAATCTACTGAAAAAATATTTATGCAGTTCATGTGTGTAATAAATGTCTAAATACAAATGCTGAATTTTTAGAAAAATTGTATGAAATAATTAGAAAAAGGAAATCAATGTTTTTCAAAACAGATACAATGTGCTATATCATAGCCATCATAAAAAATACAAATGTCCAAATCAAATGATCAACACTGAAAATGAATACATAATATTATTCAAATTAAGCAGGATATAATAATGAATATATATTAATATGTGTGTGACAATAATTTTTCAAAAATCCACAAATTTGCAAGAAAGAAATGGTAGACACATGTTAGTTATGGGAGGAAGAAACAGGAAGGCAGAAATGAAGAGCTATATCATAATCTCAAAAATAAACAAAAAGTAAAATTAAAAGAGAGTAAAGATTGCCTATTGCTACTAGGATGAACAAAAATGATATTCAATATTACCATTGTTGTGAGAATGACAGAAATATTTTAAAATAAGAAACACTTTCAATAGCTATAATAAAAGCTTCTCCCATTGATATGGTGACTATGAGAGCAGAGCCAATCACTTCCCCTATCTAAATCTAAGTGTTCTCATTTGGAAATAAAAATAAGAATATGTATATGTGTATGTGTATGCATATATGTATATAAATCTCATTTGGAAATAAAATAAGAATACACACACACACACACACACACACACACACACACATATATATATATATATATATATATATATATATATATATATATATATATATATGTATATAAAGTAGTCAGCTTTACATAGCTCCTCAGATGATTACAGTGTAACTAAAGAGGTTGGGAGTAAACGAGCTTTGATATTCTCTTTTCTACTCAAACTTTATGATAATTATGTAAGTTTATGGAAATTGATATGTTTATCTTCAGGAGTAATATTTTGTTATGTAACAGTGTGTGCATAATAGGTACAAAATAGATTTTACAAGTATAGCATCTGCCACCATTTTAGCAACTTAAAGTGCAAAGTTGTACAGAACTTACTCAACTAGGGTATAACAGAATTTGACTTCCATTCAGCTATGGACTATTCTATGAGTATAACTTTTTCATTAAAATAAATAGTTTCATCATTGGTTATAACATTAGATAAATTAATGTTTCTATATGAAGTATTACCAGTTAATCACTTCATGATATAGCCAAGACTCCCTTCCCAATAGATGCTAGATTCTATTTGTTTGTTTTGTTGTATTATGTTTTTATTAAATATTTTCACATAACAACAGACTGTAGGATATACAGTCTGCAGGAGGATCATGATTTCATTATTTACTGTTAGAGAACAAAGTAAGACTGAATAAAAGCCATTCTGGCACCTAGTTATCTCTCCTCTTCGTAAATACACAAACCAACAACCTGGAAACAACAGAAACATGTTAAGGAGGGATATATTGTACCTGTCTATTTCCAGATCTGGTTTCCAACAATGTGTCTTCTTTGCCCTGTGTCTTCCCATAGAGTTCACCAAAGGAATCAATGAAGTGGAAGAAAGAGCAAGTAGAGGGAAAATTGGTCCTCCTATCTGTTGCTGTTGCAGATGTTTCTTCCCAAATAGTTTCCCTTTGCCAGCACAGCAGTAACTCATTCAACCTCCATCTTATTCATCCCAATAAGCATCTTCATTCTTTGCCTTCAGAGAAGGCCTCAGGCTCCTGAAATAATAGCTGCAACCAGACTTCTTGGTTGTGATGTCATCCCATCCTTCCTAATCTTTGATCTACAACTGATAACCTTTCATTACAGTTATGTTCATTGGAATAAAATAATATGTACTGATAGTGTAATTTGATATTGTAACATCAATTTTGAATAACCTTGTGGTAAATCTAGAATAATTGCTGGGAAAATTATAGATTTTGAACACATAAAAACTATCCACATTTTAGAAAGACTGAAACAACGTTCTTTAATACAATTCAGCTTAAAAAAACTGCCATGTGCGAATGGGCTTTTAAAAAGTAATGAATCACAGGCATATCTATGAAGTGCATGTTTCAGTCTAGACAAGTTGTAAATAACTAGGCCAAACCCCAGGATACTGCAGCAATATCTGCTCATCCTCTGTACCCAATGTTTCTGATTTGTTCTTCTTAAAAGCAAGTCTCTGGGGTATTTGAGGTTTCCAACATTATTCTTTGAAAGGAACTGTTGAAGAATACCATTTGTTCAAACAGGAACTTTAAAGGACTTTTGACTTGTGAAGTCCACTGTGTAAATGATCGTGATCTGGTGAACTTAGTAGAGATCTGAGACTTGACAGTTGTCATTCCCAGTGTCAAGCAGTGACTGTGTGAGTACCAGCAAGTCACTTACCCTTCTGTGCATTTCAATTTCTTCTCACACTACAGGATATTTCTGACTCATGGCAGACATTCCATACCATGATAAAACAAATTCATTAAAGATTTATTGTTGTAATATCAAAAAGGAGAGGTAGCACTGGACAAATTAAATATTATCGTACTTTTGCAAAATTCAACATTTAAAAATGCAACATATGGTGTATTGATACTAAGCATGTTTGAATGTCTGAATGTGTATGTAATCTTCCTGGTTCATACATAATGACACTAATGTTTTCACAGGTACATACATCATTGCTTTTGCAAACATTTGTACAATCCATGTAACATTGAGGTAATTAGTACATCTTTGAAGCTAGACAGTACCTTATAGTTTCCCGTCTCCTGTAATATATAATAGATCTTTGGAAGCATAATGCATTTTTTTCATAGTTCTGTGGCCTGAACATCCAAGACTAACTTGATTTTAGATTTTATTTTAGGTTTACAGAGAACTGCTTTGTCTGGATCTTTACTGACTGCTTTTTGGTTTATTCATGCAGACAGAGAAAAATAAATTATTCTTTGTTCCTCTGCTTCTGTAAGGTCACTAATCTCATCACGAGAGTCAGACCTTAAGGATTTCAGTTAATCCATCTTATCCCTCTATGGCCTCATCACCAAACACAATTACATACAGTGATATAT
The DNA here is from genome assembly GCF_011762505.2 of Arvicanthis niloticus. NCBI lineage: Eukaryota > Metazoa > Chordata > Mammalia > Rodentia > Muridae > Arvicanthis > Arvicanthis niloticus. The sequence goes on along the minus strand of NC_047664.1, from coordinate 84,016,240 downwards.
TTCAAAAACTTGGATTTTAAAAATAATATATGGAAATGCTTATTATCTCAGGTCCTTAAGAAAATGTGTTTAATTATATTAGCAAGAAAAATTGATTTGTATTTATGAGACATCTCTGATTTTATTCTATTTTAATTGTTCTTTGCCATCATTTTTAGGATTGTGATATTAAAGTGTTTTGAAAGAAACAATACTGTAATGTGAATTATTGGAGAATTACTGGATGGCTTTGGAAATTGCTCAGCTATGCAAACATGAGAACCTGGGTTTGGGTGACAAATATCTATACATAAGGGCTTGATTTAGTGGGGTCCACCTATAACCCCAAAGTTGCTATGGTAGAAACAGATGGATTCTTAGAGCTGACTGGCTAGCTCTGGGTTGAGTTAATTAAACAAAAACAAACAAACAAACAAACAACAGTGTTTAAAAAACAAGGCAAACAAAAAATAGGCAAAAAGCAATGAAAAATATCAACCTCTGGCCTCCTCAGTCATGACAAATTATACACACTGGTATGTTTCTGAATATACCCACATGAACACCTACCTATGCATCACAGAAATAATGTATACCAAAAAGCATTATACATTTTTAAATTGAAAATTATTTTCTATTACACAGTAAATTTATTTCTTAGAGTTTTATTTTTGTGATCAATACATTTAGAAACAGGTATTCCATGGTTACGTGACATTTCGCTGAAACACAGGTGTAGATAAGGAGCCATCTACAGAAGGATCAGCCACCCCAGTGTATACTATGCCTGACATGAAACAAAGAAGCACCTCCACCATTTCCTCCCAGTTTTCTTCCCCTACTACCACAGCAGCACACCTAGAGGATGATGGGTCATAGGAAATGGGTTTTGTGACTAAGGTTTCTTTTACACAATCTGTTACTTTCCTCTTTCCAGACTGTCGAACAGTAGTTACTCTTACACTTCAGTTTCCAGAGACTTCCCTATTTTTGCTATTACCATTCCATAAGATAATATCAAATGCCTTTAAAGGAGATCAATACACATAGCTAAGGGCAGGACTTAACATGAATGCTGCTAATATATGAAAAAATGTCACAAAAGTATATTTAATTTGAATGCTTATTACTTTATAATAAGCAACTATGTCATAATATGATAGAATAGAAATAAAATTCTGTGTTTTCTGATGTTTGAGACAAATCAGAGAATATAGTATTTTCTACAATCTTACTCTTCCTGTTTAATTTTGTCAAATTCTATAGTTATAACTGATTGTATGTGTAGCTTTTTTATTAATTATTTTATTTATTTACATTTCAAATTTTGTACCCTTCCCAGTCTCACCTCTGCAACAGCTCACCACAACCCATTCACTCACTCCTGGTTAACCCCTCTAGCATCCCCCTTTGCTGGGGCCACAAGAACAAGTGCCTCGCCACCACAGATGCCAAATAAGATGATCCTCTTCTACCTTGTAGCAAGAGCATGGACCAGCCCTGTTAGTTGATACTGTTGTTTTTCCAATTGGGTTACTTACAATCCCCTTCAGCTCCTTCAGTCATTTCTCTAACTCTTCCATTGGATTCCCCGGGCTCAGCTGATTGGCATCTGTCTTAGTCAGATGCTGGCAGAGCCTTTCAGAGGACAGCTAAACCATGCTCCTGTCACCAAGCACTTCATGGCATCAGCAGTAGTGTTTGGGTTTGGTGTCTGCAGATGGGATAGATCTCAAGTTGGGGCAGTCTCTGGATGACCTTTCCTTCAGTCTCTGCTTCACTCTTTCTATTTCCTTTAGACAGGTGCAATTCTGGGTTAAAATTTTGAGAAGGGTTGGTGGCTCTGTCCCTCAACCAGGGGTCATGTCTATGTACTAGAGGTGGTCTCTTCAGCTTCTATCTCACAGTTGCGTCTTTAGGCTATTGCCATCCCATTGGGTCCTGTGAGCATCTCACATCCCTGGCATCTGGTACTTTCTAATGAGTCCTCCATTTCACACCCCCACTGCTACATATTATTATTCTTTCTCCTGGCCCTCTGAACATCTCTCCTGTCTCTTCACATAACTGACCCTGCTATCCCTTTTCCTTCCCCCTGTCCTCTCTCACCCAGGTGTGTCATACCCTCTGCCTCCTGTGATTATTTTGTTTCCCCTTTCTAAGTGGGACTGAAGCTTCCACATTTTGGCCTTCCTTCTGGTTAAGCTTCATATGGTTTCTGAGTTGTATCATGGGTATTCTGAGCTTTTGGGCTATTATCGACTTATTGGTGATTACATAACACATATGTCATTCTGGGGTCTGGGTTAATTGACTCCGGATGTTATTTTCTAGTTTCATCTATTTGCCTGCAAAATTCCTGAGGTTGTCATTTTTAATAGCTGAGCAGTATTCTATTGCACTTCTGGCTATTATAAATAAGGCTGCTATGAACATAATGAAGAACATATCCTTTTTAAATATTGGAACATTTTTTGGGTATATGCCCAGTAGTGGTAGAGCTGGGTCTTCGAGTAGAAGTATTTCCAATTTTCTGAAGAACCGCCAGATGGTTTTCCAAAGTGGTTGTACCAGCTTGCAATTCCACCAACAATGGAGGAGTATTTCTCTTTCTCCACATCCTTGCCAGCATCTGCTGTCACCTGAGTTTTTGATCTTAGTCATTCTGACTGGTGTGACGTGGAATTACAGCGTGGTTTTGATTTGCATTTAATTGATAACTAAGGATAGTGAACATATTTTTAGGTGCTTCTTGGACATTTAGGAATCCTCATTGAGAATTCTCTGTTCAGCTCTGTACCCCATTTTAATTGGGTTATTTGGTTTTCTGGAGTCTAACTTCTTGAGTTCTTTGCATATTTTGGATGTTACTCTTCTATCAGATGTAGGCTTGGTAAATATCTTTTCCCAATCTGTAGGTTACCATTTTGCCCTATTGACAGTGACTTTTGCCTTACAGAAGCTTTTCAGTTTCATGAGGTCCCACTTTTCAATTGTTGATCTTAGAGCCTTAGCCATTGGTATTCTGTTCAGGAAATTTTCCCCTGTGCCCATGTGCTCAAGGCTCTTTCCCACTTTCTCTTCTATTAGATTCAGCAAATCTGATTTTATATGGTGGTCCTTAATCCACTTGGATTTGAGGTTTGTATAAGGAAATAAAAAAAGGTTCAATTTGCATTCTTCTCCATGCAGACAGCCAGTTAGATCAGCACCATTTGTTGAAAATGCTTTCTTTTTTCCACTGTATTGTTTTGGCTTCTTTTTCAAAGATCAAGTGGCCATAGGTATGTGTGTGTGTGTGTTTATTTCTGGGTCTCCAATTCTATTCCATTGATCGACCTGTCTGTTACTTTACCAATAACATGCATATATGAAATTACCACAATAATGAGATATATATGCACAATTTTGTTGTCACATTGTGATTTTGGAAATTATGTCAATGTAAGACATGGTTCATAAAGGAATCATTAACATTTTGACCACAGACTTTAGCAACATATGGTTCTTATATTACTGGCTTTTTTTTTTAAACATTTAAAATAGTTGCAGTATGCTGCAACTACAGTATGCTGTTTGTAAATATTAGTTAAGGGAAAATGATTCTACATTTAAATTATATTAAATTATAAATACTGCTTTCAGTTTTGAAATTTGAGGATCTTTATTCATCCCTCTTTGCTTTTACTCGGACCTGGAGAAGTAGCATGTCGTTTTACTTTATCATGTTTTTGATGAGACTTAGTCGTACTATGGCTCAGACTGGCTTCAAACTGATGACAATCCTCTTCCTCTGCCTCCTTGAAACTCGGATCACGGGCCATCATTCTCATGCTTACAGTTTGTATGCCAGCTGAATAGGACAATCGTAAACTGAGATACTGGTATGAAGTTTCAAAAGAGCCTTTGGACACTGGTATACAGAGGGAGAGTAAAGTGAATTATAATAATTGTCACAGTGTTTTACCAGCTAGATTTTAAAGACGACTCTATTCCCTTTACATATTCATGAACTATCCACTTCACTTTCTCTAGACACATTTACAAAAATTAGCATATTATTCTCCAATTCTTGGCAGAGATCTCCGTAAAGGAAAATTTTTCTCTCTATTTTTCTCCCTATTTGTTAATGCAATGGAAGTTCAGAGCTCAAAAATTTCTTGCCACTTTTTATGAGCAGATAAAAAAGCATTGAGTACTTCATTATACAAAAATAATATTTTGCATTATGTAATTCATCAGAGTCCTTAAGCTTTCCATAACCAAATTTATAAGTTAGTCATAAACAAATATCCTCATGTATGTATATGTAGTGAAGTTAGTAATAGCTGGGATTTATTATTATGTGTACATGATCACATAGAGGCTTAATTTTTAACATACATAAATCCAAAACATCTTCTGTATTATAAAATCTATAAATGTTTTAGTGACCTTAGAATTTCCTTATAAATGAAAAATAATTGCTTCACTTTTCATATATATTCAGTGTCAATTATCTTTGTGTGACCAATTTTTTCAGAGGGGTCATTTTGTTGGTGACTTGCCTCAAAGGTGTGGAGAAACAGCTGAGAGAAGAAACTTACATGAAGAAGTATTTACACTGTTTCACATTTTTAGTAAGAAGAGTATATAATGCAGAAGCCATAAATATCAGTTTCATGCTGGTGACAACACCAGGCTGCTCTTTCTAATATGGTGGCTAGACTAGGAAGCAGAAGACAAGCTGGAACCAGAAACTGTTGTCCTTTCCAAAGTCTACTGTTAGGAAACCAACCACTTAGTTAACCAGAGAATGCACATGAAGTGCTGTACAGCATGATGAGTTTGGGATGAAAGACTCAGTCATAGAAGACCTGGAATATTTCACATATCCTAATAATATCCTCAGTATTTTCATCACATTGTTTTAGCATGATTGATTTACTTTTAAGCTAGGATCTGAACTTTACAAGGAAAGTTCTATGAACATTAACTATTCAGAATATTATGTTTCTATGTATTTGAGGATCACAGTTAGAAGATTCTGAGAATAGGATAGAAATCATATTTATCAAAATATTAGGTTTGTTCAGAAAAATGTAATTTAGTCAATATTGTTATTTACTGAAGTTTCCTCATCTAATGATTCATATTTTAGATCATAGAAACAACTTTTTAAAAATTGATCAATAAACCAAATAATCATCATCACTGTTATCTTAGCTGACATTTTGTGTATATATATATATACACACACACACATACACATATATGATGGGCAGCCTGGTGTTGTCACTAGCATGAAACTAATCAGTTATGGCTCCTTCTGCACACACATGCACACACACATTAACACATATCTGTCCAGAAACTCCTAATTTTTTAATGTCTTTCTAATATCTATGAATTGAATTAGCTCTCTCATTCTTTTCTGGACAATCATGAAAATGAGAATCATGACCTATATTTTCTTTCAATTTCTACACGTAAGTCTTTGAAGAAGCTAGGCATCATAAGAATATTATTGTAACTATTTATTATCTCTTAAAGCATACATCTTCTAAGTGCTCCAAATATTTGCCTTTGTCCATATATGTGGCCTAATCATCAAAGTTACTGCTACACCTTGCTGAGAAACTTGTAACCTTCATTGCAAATCATGCACTTATATCAGCCACTAGTATACAAATTCAAAATTATCAATAATAGTCTGTTGTCACATAATGTATGGTAATAAAACATTTATGAAATTTCCATGAGTGTATATATAGTTTATGTATAAGTCTAAGATTTGGAGATGTGTATGTTTTTCTCATTCATTTTTGCTCTTTCTATAAATAATTTTGATAATGGTAATTTTTTGTATATTTTTTTTATATTTACATGTGCCCCAGTTTGAGCAAAGGAAAAAAAAGGCATAAAAATTTTGCTGCCGAAGTTTTAAATTTAAAGTTGCTATATTTAATAAAACACTATATTTGGGTATGCTTAAATGTTTGGAATCAGTTTGAAATTAATGAATTATAGTAGATTATGGCTGTGATTGTGTGAAGTATTGTCAGATCATTCTAGTCATTTGCTTTTTTTGACTGTTCATTCATGCAATAGGATATTATGGAAGAGTAAGTTGACTCAGACAAGAGATTCCTGCTTATTTCAGGGGTGTGTTTGATATATTCTTTTGATGATTCACAAAATTACAGATACTGCATGAGAAGAATTTCTCTTGAATTATTTTATTTTTGAGAATAATTTTCACCTTCTTTTCTTTTCTCCAATCCCTCCCTTAGATCCCTACTTCTTCTTATTCAAATTTATACCCTCTATTGGTGTATATTCATAGAAACATAAACATAATCTTTTGGTGTGTAATGTTTATATGAATATATTTTAATAACTGAGTAAATATTCATGAACTATTAATGCACAAACTATGAACAGTCTTATAGAGAGCATTTAGAAATATACAGGTAAGGCATCATTGGATAGATGCTGGAAAATATTGCACAGTGATGATGACATAAATAAAATACCTGTAGAATAGTATGATAGAAGGTAAAGTTGGCACAGTGCTACAGGTTAGACACAAGAAACTAGACAGATATAAAAACACATATTATTATGGTATCTAGAGCAATGTGTAACACAATGTGCAATTCAAAAGAATGTGCACATTCTAATGTCTGGAAACTCAAGATGCTACTTCCACAATAAAATGAATGGATTTTACTCACATGTTTAAAATAGGACTTTTGCTATTGTGAGGTTATTCTATACTATTAATGTGAGCCTCATGTGTTCATAAACATTGTTTTGAAAAAGAGGTGATAGGATTAGTTCTACAGGCTCAGAATATGTGGTGAAGTCCAGAAGTCCGTGAATGGAAAGAAGCCTTGTACTGACAACCCTCTTTGAAAGTAACTAACTATGCTAGTTTGTAGAATACTTTGTTATACATATATATATATGTATATATATATATATATATATATACATATATATATATACATATATATATATATATAAAACTTTCATAAATTTTACTTAGGGCATATTTTGATTCTATTTTTACTAATAAAGAAAAACATTTAGTAATCAATTGAATATTATTGAAATAATTTTAATGGTATTCATAAATACAGTTTTACTTATAGTTTATATATGCATAATAGAATTGCAATCAAAGTGATCATAAATTGGAGAAACAAATTATGAGATATAGAAGGAGTTGAAAGTGTAGAAGGAGGTGCAGAAATTACATAAAGTAGTCACTTCTGAAATTTTCAAAACACAAACAAAACCAACTATGCTTTTAATTTTCTTAGTTTGAAGTACCTTAAAAAAATCTAATACCCCATGTTAAAGTGACCTGACACTTGTATAAACTGCTAAGAGATTGTGAAATTCCAAAATTTTACTGTGATTTTAATAATTTGATGTTTCCTGTTCTGGTGATTAGATCATTCTCATTAGAAACTTGTTCTTGTTCTTTATCTATGGTTGGAGCACACTAATGTCAGTGTGATCACTTTCTGTACTCGTGAGCTATATAGCCTAAGAGGCACATAATAGAGTCTCACAGGACATATCCATATTTTTTATTTTTTATTATTTTTAATTTCTATATGATATATTTTGATCATATTCTTTCTCCTCCTGAAAGTCCTCACAGGTCCCTTCACCTCACTGTATACCCAAGTCATGTTTTTTCTTCTCCCTAAAACATAAAACAAAACAAAACAAAATAAAAAGAACCTCAAGGAAACAAAACAAAAAGACAAAACAAGCAAAGTATTTTTTTTTTTAAAAAAGCACCCAATAAAACATGAATTCAATTTTGTGTTTTTCAGCAATTTCAGAGTATGAGGCCTGCTCTGGAATGTGGTTGATAAAAGTTGTGACATTTCATTGAAGGAAATTGATTTTCTCTTACCTAGCACTTATCATATACAAATGGGTTCTTAGTATGGATTGGGACCTTATACCATACCACATCCCCTTTTCATGGTTGAACCTCTTGTCTGGTTTGATCTTGAGCATGTCTTGTACATGCTGGCACAGTCTCTGTGAGTTCCTGTGTGCATTAAAGCTGTTATGTTGCAAGGAAGCTGTTTCTGCCTCCCCTTCATCATAAAGATCCCTGAGCCTTGAAGAGAGAGAGAGAGATTTGATAAACATAAACAAACAAACAAACAAACAAACAAATAAATGGTCTCCCTTAGAACTGAGTGTTTCAAGGTCTCTCACTGACTACTTATGCTCTTATTTTGCACTTTTGGGTTTCTATGCCAACTGCCATGTAGTGCAGAAAGAAGCTTGTTCAATGAGGGTTGGGTGAAGGACTAATCTATGGGCATAGAGTTATGCCACTAGTACTAATTTCATTATTATATCTCCTTATCATAATAATATTATGTTTTCCCCTGGTTCCTTGGTTTATCTAGTCTAGGTTCTTGGACTCATTAAATGTTTGGGTATCACCTAATTGGGATGGATCTTCAAATCCAATCAAAAAGTAGTTGATCAATCCTATAACATTTGTATTATTATTGCACCAGTATATCTTGCAGTTGCCTTGCTGCTGTGGTTGATAGTGTTCTCTTTCTGTGGTCTTTGCAGTAATCTACACAATGCCTTGGGCTTGGGGAAAAGTAATGACAAAAAACAAAACTGGTTGTTTCTATCTGAGTCCTCTAGTCTTTTGCTCTCATCACTGACTGTTCCGTTTCCACTGTGGTGTTCAGATACCTGGCAAGATATACAATTTAATGCTACAGTATCATCTTATTTCAATAGAGGGAATGATATGACTCACTCCTTTAAGTAATATAACTCAAGGAGGCCACCATACCACATACAAAAAAGCTCTGTATGACTTGGAGTGCCAGAGTTGTGGATGTCAAGTGGGGCACAACAGCTCAGAGGGGAAGAGGGAGGGAAGGATTATGGGAGGGGGTGACCAGGATGAGAGAGGTGAACAGGATAGAGAGTGAATAAGTAAATATTAAATAAATAAAAATAAATTAAAAATAAAACCTTCTGTGTAATGTAAGTTAAAGAGAAAATTAAGAAGCTAACATGAATATGAGTGTTAGGTGAGATTTTCCACCACTTATAAAATGTGTGGCATGGTTCAGTGAAATTAGTCCCATGGTAAACGTAGAGGAATTCAACATCTGATAACATTACTAATTTGGAACAGAATGTTGTGATTTGGCTTTCTTCTGGGCTTTAATAGGTTGGCCAGCTGTAGTCATTTATCTTATGTTCCTCTAGTTCCCAGTTCTGGATAGGAATTTTCCCACTGAAATACATAGTTTGGTAGTTTGGGTGGTTTATGTGCACTGCTGTTAAATACTACTCATGTTTTCCTGGTCATTACATAAACAGAAAGCTAAATTTTGTGTGTTTTCTACTATGATTTAAATTGTTTAGCAGAAGACCTCAAGAGGGCACATTTAGAAAAATCTCTAATATAGGACATTATACTTATAATAGAAACCAAACATGGCTCTTTTAAGAATTAATAAATGAAGAAACTAATTAATTAATTAAATGATTTATTTTCACAATTCTTTGTTTGCATGTTGTGATGATATATATATATATATATTGAATATATATCAAGATCAATATATATATTCAGATCAAAGAAAATTGAGAAAGAAAATAAAAAAGATTGTCCACATGTATATGGAGCATTTATTTTGTTTTTCAAAATGTTATATTACATTGCTTTATAGTATGGAGATATTGTGGTAAATTAGAACTTAAGTAGAAATTGTAGGTATGGCTTCTTTTACTGTTATTGGCTTGTTCTGTAGTTAATAAATTGTTAGATAGTAGAAATTTAGAGATTGATCTTCCTAAATTTTTTTTAAAGATCATAGGCTCTGACTCTATTGATTTTTTAAATGATTACTGACTTTCCACCAATGAGTTGGGATGTCCATAATTAATGTTTAATTTTAACAAAACAATCCTGAAATTACACTTGGAACTGCATTTTTTGCAAACTTGTTTTATAACCTGCTATATTATTAGCTAGATGTAGCCTTATTTTATCTTAAAAGATTAGTCTAAAGATATTCTGTTTCTGATAATATAGATAGTGTGGAAATCAAGTTAAATAGCCACTGATAGTGAGGTTGCTTTGTGTATTGAAAATTCTATGATTAAGTAACAACAAGCATTTAATGGAAAACAAATTCTATGATAATTTATTTGATGAGGAGTTAATCTTGTTATTTTAAAAGAGGCAGGTTGTCACTTTGTATCTTATTATATTTAATATTTGTTGTGTAATTTGCATGATTGTTTTGAACAATGGTGGCTGTGAATGTCAGTGACACAATTTTCTATTTTATTATTTCCTTTTTATCCTAATTCATATCAATGTGAATCTTAATTCAGAAGAGTAATTCAAGCATATGCCTTAATTTTAATCATGTCAAATATTAATTTTTGCCAATTACTTTTTACTAATATTTAATTTTTATATTTTATGGTTGTTAACTTTGAGAAAATGAGCAATAACTAATAATATATTTCAGCTTAGTTTCTTTTGATTAAAAAGAATGACTTGTCTAGAGCTAGTGAAATTTAATGCCAGGTTTTGTGAATGTGTCATTTGAAATTTCACTGGGATCATATATCAAAAGATCTACTTGCATGCTTTTAAGATGAAGTGATTGTAGGCTTATATCTGAATAAGCAGATTAAATTTGAATTTCAAAAGAAGACTTTAAAGTCTCTTTTTTCTTAGCAGAGATCACATATATCAAGTGAATTTAGAATGGAGTATGATTTTTTTTAGTACAATAATATTTAGTTATAATACAGAAATGATTTATTAAATATATGAAATATGTGATTAAAATGTGTGCATTCAATATGACATATATATTTCATTGGCTAAATTCATTATATATCTGTATATCTAAGTTGCTTTCCCATATTAACACTCTTCAATTTTTTTTAGTTCATTAACTGTATTTCTCATATATTAGGGCATATTTACTATTTTTCTTACCTGAAATGATGACATATTCTGAAACAAACATACCAGAGTAATAATTATATGTACTATAATTAAACTATTTATAAAGCATGGAGCATATGACTGTGTGTTCCATGGCTTTCATTGCTTTAATTTATTTTTACCATAACAGTACAAAGATTATCAGCACTCAGCAGAAACCATAGTTTCCGTTTTAATTTTAATCTTCAGCAAAGCTAAGAGGTTATACACACTCAGGCTCAAGAGATCCAGCAGTGGAATGAACCGTAGCTACCAATTGGATGGTACCATGGATGAAAACCACTGCCATGTAATGGCCAGTGTTGGCCAGATAACCTGTTCAGTAGGTCAGAGTTACAGAGGGAATACTATTTTATGATATTTACAGTTTCTGAATGGCTGATCTGAACGTAACTTGAGTTAAAGAGAATCTGAATGCATGTAAGCAATGACTGAAATGATATTTAATTTAGTTCAAGTAGAAAACGAAGCATACATGCACAGAATGTTAAAATAGGGGCTAATTCATCTTAGCAAACACAAGTTAAAGTCAAATGGAGACAATGATGTTCAGCAGCTATAAATACCAGGGTTCAATTTCCAGCATGCACGTGGTGCTTCATACCCATCTTAAACTCCAGCTCTTCTGATCTATGTGTTCATGATGTATGTATTTAGTCAAAAGACGTATATGCTAGCAAAGCACCCATAAAATAAAATAAATATTTAAAAATAAGTAAATATAATCAAATGGCTTAGATTGGGATTCTAAATTTTCTCTAATGTAATACTTTGAATCTAGTTATCTGTATGCTAGTTTAATGTTCTATAATGCTTAGCTGCTTGATCCCTCTTCGTATTTCCTTCTTAGTAGGTAAAAGGACAGAAAGATTTATGATGAGGACCATCAAGGCAGTGTATCCATAGCCCATGTTTTCATCTTTAAAATGATATATTTTCATATATTTACATATAGATATAAAATTACAGCGCATATTTTCATATAGATTTATGGTTCAAATATTTTGAACAACTCTCATTTTATGCAAGTACTTAGGGGGCATAAAGAACAATTCAAAAATCAATTGAGTCTCAAATAGCTCACTAAATGTCCATTCAGGTCCTGGGAATGAAGTCAGGTCCTCTCCAGACCAATGAGTGTTCTTAACAACTAGGGCAACTCTACAACCCAAAAAAAGGAACTTTTGGGGGGGAGTTAAATAAATAAAGGTAGTCATATTCAGCACCATGGATAGTCACAGACTAATAATACATTAATTTTTCTGGCATCATTAACGTGTGTGTGTGTGTGTGTGTGTAACAAGTAAGCATTGTCTAGGGCTTTTTATAATTAGTTTTGTCTGTATGATCACCATGAGCTAGCTACAGGATATGAAGAAGGCTGTTTTTTATTCTATTCAACACAATTAAAACTCATACTACCACCATTTTCACGCTGTTTTAAGAAACAAACAAGGCATTATTCTGTTTTTACTGAATAAAGCTAAGGTCCTTTAACACTTAGTCGTCCAGGGCTCTTCGTTCATTAATAATGTGGATAACTAACTTTGCCTGTTACCCTCAATGTAGAGTTAAGAATCCATCTTACAAAACAAAACAAAATTCTTTTATTTTAATTATCATACTGAGAAAATACCACGAATAATTTTGATGAAGGATGAAGAGATTAAAAAATCAGGAAAAATCCTTTAATCAAATATCTGAATACTCATATATTTTATATGTCATATTGCTGCAAACAGTATCATTACTCTCCCTTTAAATTGATAACTCAGAAAATGAAATTGCATTTTTAGCTGCCTACTACAAAGACTAAAAAGTACATTCAGAACTTAATCACTGACATCATCCAGAATCAGATGCTTACAAAATGGTGTGAAGCCAGTCCTTACTCCATTGCTGTAATTGCAGTTTGAAGCCTTGTGGTTTAAACTTTTTTTCTACATTGAAAAATCTGGGAGAACATTTTATTTCATTGAGATTACTATTTTTTATTGTACTTTAGTGTCTTCTCACTCTAGAGAACTTGAGGCTCCTAGTTCAAACTACTTCAGTCCCCGAATCAGTCATTTTCAAAAAAAGAACTGGAATTTTACTATGTGCTTGTGTACTTGTGTATTTATTTGTGTATTTATTTATTTATTATAAGCGCATCACACTTGTTTTATCATTAGTCAAAATGTGGTTATAGTTGGGTCATGACTGTAGTACACCATTTATATTTAAAAAAGAAACATGCACTAACTTTTTTAATCTTCAAGCCTCAAAACCAGTTCCCTAGAATATCAGGACATAGATGCACACTATTCATTAGCCCATTGTGATTTTTCATTTACTTCTATAAACTCTTTCAGGAACAATATTGTTGCTTACGTTAGGGAAAAATATCAACTTCTTATTTCATCATATCCTGAAAAGAATCTCAGCACATGATAAATATGGGTTTTTGGTTAAGCTTTAAATGTTTTGTGAGCTCATGGATTCAGATATATATGATAGAGCATACCGATTTTTTTTCATTTTCTCTAGAAGTAGTTATCTAATAAGTATTCTAGTAAATCTAAATAAACAACACCATAAAATGATTTGTAATGAAATGAATGGGGAAAATAAAAATAAATCTATTATTTTTTTAAACTTTGAGATATAATATGCTTTATCAACTACTTTAAATATGTCTCATATAATAATTTATTTTTTAACATCTAATATAATAAATAACACATATTAAAGGTCAGTAATTTTGAAAACATAACCTAACAAAACAAAAATTTTATCTAGAAAATAATATGCTTATTTCTATAAGAGTAATTCAAGATACAGAATTTATACAATTTGGAAACATGCTATATTGAATACATACTAGACTTTAATAAATGCCTTTTCTAAAAAAAAAAAAAAAAAAAAAAAAAAAAAGTGATCATCCGGAAACTATATTCTATAAAGAATAAAGTTAAATTATTTGTCTACATTTGAGGAGACTGAAAATGAGACCCTAGGCTAACTACAATGGTATTACATGTTTGTCAGTAGTGTTAGATAATTTTCCACAGCTTAAATAATAATATTCTTTAACAGCTTTCATCGGAAAAATAACTTTTACAGTATAATTGAAAATGTAATAATAATACACCATAACTCACCAATCATTACACAGAGTAGGTTGTAATTTCAGGGCTCTATTAACCATGTTATTATTTATTTGTGCTATCTTACAGCTCCTTCTCCAGTCACCAATGTGAAAAAGGGGAAGATTGCAAAGAACAGCATTTCTTTGTCTTGGCAAGAGCCAGATCGCCCCAATGGAATCATCTTGGAGTATGAAATCAAGTACTTTGAAAAGGTGAGACGAGGAAAATAAAACATCTTTTTCTTTTCTTTCCACGTTAACAACTTCACTTCTAGACTAGTAGAAGAGGAGGTTGTATTTTTATGTGTAAATCAATACAAGCCTGTTTTTCAGTTGAACTTCTGATGCCTCCAGTGAGCATTTCTTGTGACATTCTGTGGCGACTGCATGTGCATTAGCCTTATAGTCAGCTGAACTGATTTCCCAGTAAAAGAAAAAGTTGGGGGCTGGAGAGATCACTCATTGGCTAAATATCCTTTCACCTTAAGTGTAAAAAACTGAGTTTTGATTCCCAGATTCCATATAAATGTCAAGTAGGTGTGGAGGCCACCTGAAACTTCAGCATCAGAAAGCACAGTAAGGGGGAGGGCCCTTTATAAAGCTGCTAAGCAACCCTAGTGATGTTGGTGAGACTACCACATCGAGTAGGTGGATGAAAGATCAGGATGACTCTCTACCTCAAACTCTGGCCTCTACATGCATATACATGTGTGCACATTCTTCACATATGTACACATTCACAGAAAGCATACAAAATAGAACATGTCACAGCAAATATACAAAATAGAACATGTGTGTCACACACACAGAGAGACACACACAAACACACACATACATATATACATATACATCATATACATATACATATACATAAGTATGTATATACACATACACAAATCATAAGACATTTTGAAAGTGTGTTGGACATTTACCTTGTTGATTTTCAGTAGTGAATACAGTAGTATACAAGGAAAACTATTTGTACTTATGGCCAATATCTCACCATGGTATTGGTTCTGTTAAAGTATGAAAAATTTCATACATGTACATGCATGTGCATGCACACACACACACAGTCTAACATCCTATGTAAGTTTAATTTTTAATTTTGAAGAAAATATACTGGAAATGTTTTTTTTACATTCTCCATTTTCATTTCTCATGCTTCCTTGAATAACTTGTACCTTAAGATTATACCTAAATATTAAACACACACACACACACACACACACACACACACACACACACACACTTATTAGTATCCTATTATTTGTTTTCACTCTATATAAGCTATTGAAAGTACAATCAAATTGTTGTCAGTTCAGAGTAAGTTTGTAATTTCTACAGATAGACTGGCATATGTGGCTGAAGTAATGAAGAGACTATCTAAATGTGATTCTGTGTGGCTTAGACCTAACAGGATACCTTTAGAATAATTTGAGCTCTAATAAAGAGTACAAGAAGTTAGATGGTTGCCAATCCAGTTCCAAAAGGGGAATTGGAAAGTCAACTCCATTCATGTTTCATTATAATTTATTCTTATTTTTCTCCTCTCCCACTGTCTTCCTGGGTGCCTTGTAAGCCACACCAAAAACATAGCTTTGAATGCACTAAAATACTTGAAGAGAGGACCTTGGAGATAAAATTATTTTGCAGTATAGCTGATAGAGTTGTTTGTCAACATAGTTGGAGTTGATGTGCTGAAATATTGTAGTCTTACTGATTCCCATTTTCTGAGTTACTGCATTTTAATCCCACTTTTCTGAAAAAGAAACACATTGTGTTTGTAATGATTTCTAAATTAAGATTACATTTCATATTTGTTTCTGTAACCATTACAAATATCTACAAAATGCAAAGTTACATAGACTGCACATAAGGAAATGTATGTTAACTTTCATGATAAACATTTCATATATCCAAACGTTATTTTTATTTTAATGGATTTTAACATGTTAAAAATATGTAGTGGAAACCAATGATATCCTTACACCAAAAACTATGTAAATGATTATAGGTCATTATCTTAACTGAAATACAGTTTATTAGCATAACACTAAACTTTTGATACATGCTTGGGTGTTTACATGGTTTTTCTTCCTTTCAACCAATGATGTAGAGCAATTAACATTATTTATGCTTTCCTTTTCTTCTATACCTTTTTTCTTTTTTATTGGGTATTTTCTTTATCTACATTTCAAATGTTATCCCCTTTCCTGGTTTTCACCCCGGAAAACCCCCTATCCCATCCTCCTCCCTCTGCTTCTATGAGGGTGTTCCCCCAACCACCCACCCACTGCTGCCTCCCCACCCTGGCATTCCCCTACACTGGGGCATTGAGCCTTCACAAGACCAAGGGCCTCTTCTCCCACTGATGTCCAACAAGGCCATCCTCTGCTACATATGAAGCTGGAGCCATGGGTCTTTCCATGTGTACTCTTTGGTTGGTGGTTTAGTCTCTAGGAACTCTAGGGGGATTCTGGTTGGTTGCTATTGTTGCTATTCATGCTTTAGTACCTAGAATTACTTCCCTGCCTCCCTGGTTAATGACTGTCTTTATCTATGTGTTTCCCGCCTATGTGCATGATTTAATGTCTGTCTCTTTCACTCTTTAAGCTGCTACTTCTGTTAGAAGACATATATTAAGTGTGTCTTGGGAAAAGTTGCTATTTCTGGTAAACATCATACATGTTCTGGAATGATTTTCCACATAATAAAATGTCTTTTAGTTATCTGTCTTTCAACATGATCTGTTATTTAATACTTTCCATATAATGGTATGTTTATATGTTTATATGTTTATATGTTTTATTACCTCTATAATTGAGAATAAGAAAAATTATTTGAAGCCTTGGGAAATCTCAGTTGGAAAAACACTTGCTGAAACTGTGTGTAGGCATGATTTTGATACCTAGAATCTATGAAACAATTCCAGGTATGATGATGTATGCTTATAATTCAAGTACTCCGGTGCTTGATCCACAAGGAACTCTGGAACTTCCTGGTTGACCATCTTGCTTAACTAATTTTGAGTTTTAATTAAATGAGAGGCGTCTCAGTAGAAGTAGACATTTTAGAAGATGCCACTGAGAGATTGCCTTCTGGTTTTCAAACATATATGCACAAGTGCAAATGTGAACCTGTGTATACATGTACACATATATTAGCATAGACATGTGCATAGATACACACACACACACACACACACATATATATATATATATCGAATAATAAATTGCCTTTGTATACTCTTAAAATTAACAATACATATAGTAAGTTATGAATTCCATTTGTTAATGTTATTAGTTCACTAAACTTTATCAAATCAAATTGTTTAATATTCTCATATACACATAAAGATTTTCCTAACACTTCAAGAATAGAAGAGCTAATGAGCCTTTATACCATGTTGAAGTGGGGGTTTTGGCCGATTTCCAGAACTCATTTTGGAACTTCAGAGTGACACCACTCTTTTATTGGATGGCTTCTGGCCAGCCACAGGTGGCATAGCCATCTAGGGCACATATACTTGCCAGCTGGCACTTCTCTCCACCATTGCCCTGCTTTAATAGAGGTCATTGGACTCCTCTGCTCTGGCCTGGTGATGGGCCTTTTGCCATCTCTTAATTAAAGGCAGAAGAAAAGGGGAAGCTGCCCCTTGACAGGCTGCTTGCCAGCTGGCTTCTTTTGCTGGGCCCTCCCTCACTCCATGTGAACAGTGTTCATGTAGCAGCTGGGTGATGTAGCTCATTTGCTCAGCTGGGACACCAATGCAGTGAACACCCCCACCCTGACCAACGATTTGGCCGCCAGGTGCCTGTGGTTGCTGAAGAGGTATATATAGTTTCTGATAAGATGATAATTAGCCTTCTACAGTGATTTAGGGAGTGAAGTAAAATTAAATAAATTTTCTATAATACTGAGATTATTACCAGTGTATAATAACAGGTTTTCATACTATACAGTCATTACTAAGTTATTTTTAAGTATAGTATTGAGTTAACTCATCAAGACAGAAGGCAATTGGATTTTAGAACAAGTAAGATTTGTTCATCATAAAATCAAACAATGTTGTCTTTTGTGGAATTGGTGTTGGATCAGACATTATTTCAAATACCCCTTGAGTTTTTGTGTAATGACTTTATTTTGCAAGAAAAAAGTCCAGTATATTTACATGATGCATTTTATTGTTGTTCTATATTAGTTTCAACCATAAAAGTTTTTGAGTAATCAAATTTATTCATTTATTGTTTTGTGATTTTTCCTCTCTATTGGAAGACTTTAATTTCCACTTTAAATAAGAACACCTTAAATTCTGGAGTCTTATAAATACAATTTATTCATATATTTGGAATTCAAATGTCAACATTCCTGTTCTGTTAAAACATTATTCTTATTTTATATAAAAATTTTTATTGTTTCATGTTTATAAGAAAAGAAACTCAAAGTCATAGGAAATACATAGTAAGGCAAACAGTAGCTTTTTGCTAGATTTCTCTTCAGAAAATTAAACTTCCTTCAAAGAGATGAAAATAATATTAGCAAACAGATATTGAATCATATTCTACTCAAAGTTATTGCTGCAATCATAGCCAAACTGAAAAGTTTATTACTGACAACTTATGATATTTAGGCTCAAAATTGAAAATAATGAATAATATAATTGGGTTTATTCAGTCCTAAACTTGCGCATCCTATGAACTCTCAGTAACTACAATAGATTACAAAATGCCGTTTACAATATTGAAGACACCTCAAGCAATGACAGGTTTTCACTACTGTTCTCCTAGCATCTTAACAATAGACAGTAGCAGAAGAAGGGCTCATGGATAAAGAAATTGGTATTTAAGTCTCAATTTATGGCATTGAATTATGCACTTTAGCTCCTTTATAAAAAATACTACCTGGACTTTTTCAGTATTTTACAGATTAAGCACTTAATCTGTGCATTCAAAACAAAAGATGAACACCCATCCAGAAAGAATCAGAAAACCTATTCCTATTAGAAGCTAGACGGCCATCCCTGTTTAGATGTGAATTTGGATATAACTAGGTCCATGATAATTTGATAGGAGGAGGTATATGAATGAGGACTGATTAGCGGCTTTATGGGAAGTGTGCTTACAGGTTTATGTTTTATGTAGTATTGATTATTGAAACAGACTTGACTGCATGGAATATGAATGAGTTGAGCATCCATTGGATCACCTATATTAATCCGTAATCTGTCTTCATGCTCACTACTTGTTTCACTATTACCACATTCTGATGAACACACCCAGGCAACAGGTCCTATTTCAAAGTAAAAGTGACCCTACTGTAGCAGCACGTCAGCTTGTGATCAGTGTCATGGTTACTGCTGCCAGTCATCCTAAGACACAGAGAGGCCACAAGGTTGGTGAGGACTTCTGTTGACTCTCCAATAAAAGCATATTTTCTTTATTTAGCTTGAGATTTTTTTCTGTTCTATTTCTAACCACTCAGTTACTAGATTTTCCTACAACAGGACATTTTATAAAATGAAAAAAAAAACCAAAAGGTCCTGTATTCTTGAGATTTTCTTTACTGCTTCCTGCTTAGATTAAATCAGTCAAAATTCCAGTGTGTTGGAAGTACTTATTTCATCTCACAAGCCTGGAATATAATTAAAAATCTAATTTGTAGGTTTAAGGCTTACATCTAACATGAATGTACAGGAAATAATTCCAACATTATGTAAAATGAACAAATGTGTTAGGCGTATTGCAAGAAGGCATTCTTACGGGAACAAGTACATAGTCTTAGAAAAATGCAATCTGCTCAGTAAAGGTCTTCTGCAATGCTTTTAAGGATTCATTTATTTGTGTGTGTGTGTGTGTGTCTGTGTGTGTGGTGTCTGGGTGTGTGTCTGGGTATATTCACATGTGTGTCATGGGATTGCAGGAGCCTTAACACAAGGCTTAACTCAAGGGCATCAGAGTTACAGGTGGTTGTATGTCAATTGAACACAGAGACTTCTGAAGGCCAGAAATGCCTTTAACAGCTGAAGCATTTCTCCAGACACACTTGTAATATTATTAAATGTTATAAATTTATTATTGCAAAGGCACATATGATAGATCAGAAAATACAACATGATCAATACTTTTAATTTCTGGAAATATTTGCAAGCAATACAACTGCTTCAGGGGTAAGATCTTTGGTTTTGTTTTCAATCCTGTATAATAGAAAGTCTTTGATTGCTGTTCTATTTTATGAGTTTTCTGTTTTGCTGTCAGTATTTCATGTGTTGACGACTGACTTTTATTTCCTGTGTTACATGTACAATTTAAGGACCAAGAGACCAGCTACACAATTATCAAGTCTAAAGAGACCACTATTACAGCAGAGGGCCTGAAACCTGCGTCAGTGTATGTCTTCCAAATTCGAGCACGTACAGCAGCAGGCTACGGAGTCTTCAGTCGAAGATTTGAGTTTGAAACCACACCAGTGTGTAAGTCATTTTAATTACTGTCCGCTCTTGTCTCTGTAATGGTTACCAGAAGAGAGTCTGTGGATCGATAGACTCCCGGGGCTCTCTGTCAGTTTCATCCTTTCTGTCTCTCCAGTCCTGACCCCTTCAGGTAGGAGGCCTCTGCCATGCTATAATGGTGGGTCTGTGGGTTAACACTCTGTGTCTCGCCTTCTTGCTTTGGTCCACTGGGAGCTGCTACATCAAGCATCTTAAGAAATGTTTAAACCTTGCTTTTAAAGACTCTGTTCCCCCAGGTGCCATGCTTTATTGAATTATTGCCATTTACTTTTTACTTGTTTTATTGAACTATGCTACTTTAGTCTTTCTAGGAAAATTCTACAGGGAGCTTTTCTTAGCATTGAATTTGACAAGAAAATGGTGCTTTCAGGATCCAATCTGATTTCCTAAAGTAAAAATTAAATCTGTGTCAGAATCTTGGAATGGTGAATCAGGATATCGTTCTGAAATGCTCTTTGGTGCCCACTTCTTGTATAATCTCATAAAACATAACCTTGGGCTACAACAAAAGATTTTAGATTACTTGTCCTAAACAAAACCCATTAATGCTAAATTAGAGAACAAAACTGTGCTTTGTGTATGCACAAATGAGCTACTACTATAGGTTTTCTCTTAAGGAAAAAACACACATGAAGATTCTAAAATGTTCTCTGTGTGGGTGTGTGTTAGTGCTGTCTGTACTTGTGTGCATACATCCATTCATGTGGACTTGTGTGAATATGTCTATGTGTATGCTTCACCCAGCTGCATAATTTTCAATGAAAAATAAACACAGTTAAAAGAAAATGGGAGTATAGTTATTGAAATAATGTTATAACTACTAGAATTATTATTAAAATACAGTTTTAGTTTTCATATGATATTGACCTGGGGGAAACAAATTTTGACTCTGTTTAAAGCCTTCATAATTGATTTAAAAATAATTTTTATTAAGTGATGAACAGGTTCCCTAATGCTATGCCACTATATTATAAAGTAAAAGATCTTATTGCTTAAATTTAATTAAAACTAGAGAAACTGGATTAAAATGCTTAATTTTCATATAAACTATTAAATAAATTTAATAGTATATAGTACAGAGAAAATTTTATTGAATAAAAAAATTATTTAATCTCAAAATTGATTTTTTATAAAAGACAAGCTATGAAAATGGCTGATTATAATAGTCTTAGTTTTACATATATTCTATTAGTGATGAATATTGAAATAACCTAAAACTCTAGGAACAAAGTATATAAAATTATATATATATATATATTACACATACATATATATGTATATATTATACATATATAATCAAAGTAGAATTAGATGATGTAAAATTATAGAGATTACAAATCTCAACTATGATTTTGATTGACACATGTTCAACCACTATTTTTTCTTTAGGAATTCAATACTTCATTCTTTATATTTATTAAATGGTAGTTCTTTGGTATCCCCTTTCAACTACTGTCCTTTGAATACATCTCATGTGTCCCTCCCTTATTGTCCAGTTGATGGCCTCTTATTCTTTGATTGTTATTAGTCTGGACTCTCTGATGCTTATTGCCTATAATTAGAAATCATTTTATTTAAATCCGTATGTACATATTTGCAAGTATTTGTACATACCGTGGATTATATATTTTCTTTTAAGATTCATGTAAAGTCAGTTTTTGGATACAGTTCCATAAGAATGTATGAGAAGCAATGCACTTAGGTTCTTCAGTGGATGGCATTTTAGAAAACTAAAGTACAGGAGCCACTATTAATGATGAAAAATTCCAGAGATTTTGACTTTATACTTTTAACTCCTCTGTAAAGAAGTGTTTAGAAGTTGTGTATAATTTATAATTTCATCCCTTTTCTAGATTTATAGATCTTCCAAGCTGATAAAAAATGCACCATCATGATGATACCCTTTGCTTCCCTTCCTGACTAAACCCCCAAATTAAGGAACAACTCTTCATGTGTTAGTGATAATTGAAATTCGTTAATATTTTGCTTTAGTTACTTTTCGGTTGCTGTGATAAAATACTATGACTCAGGCAATCTAGAGAAGAAAGCATTTATTTGAACTCAGAGGGTAATAGACCACCATGGCAGAGAGCCAGGAAACAAGGCACAATGATAGTGGAAGGAAGCTGAGGGCACACCAAACTTCAAGCATGAAATAACAAACTAGAAGTGGTATAAGGTTTGAACTCTCAAACCTACTCCTGATGACAAACCTCCTAAGAAAGCTGCATCTCCAAAGTCCCCACAAATAGCTCTACCAATGATGGACCATGTGTTCAAACATCCAAGTCTACTGGGGATATTCTCATTTAACCCACAATACGTGTCCTCACTTTCAAATGTTTCTTCAGGTCAAACTTTTGGAGGAGCCATATTATAGTTTTCATATACTTCATAATTATTTTTAATTTTGTTCTATGTTGTTATTTTTACTGAGCCTATTTCTCTGGACACACACACACACACACACACACACACACACACTCACACACAGAGGTGGGGGGAGGAGAAGGAGTTAGCAGATATAAATACATAAATATAATATTGGTAGGAATAGGCATGTAGTGAGCAATGTGACCTAGCTGAGCCAGCTCCGAGCTTTGCATTATTAACTCAAATGTAAATGTTCTTAATCTGAGCCTATTTCCTGAGTCCTAGTCCAAAGTCAGATTCTGACCTTGAGCTTACTTCTTTGTCATGGCCTGAAATCAAATTCCAGCCAAGCATCTCGAAGTAGCCCCCTGAAAAAGCCCTCTACAGTTTTACCAACTGGTAACCAAGCAATCAAACATATGGGCTTAGAGGAGCCATTTTCATTCAAACCACCACAGCTATCCTCTTGTTCTGTTTCTTTCTAACTTCCACGCTTATTTATAGGCACACACTATTGTGTTTGGACAAAATCAATGTATTTTCACTTCTGATTACAAACCACTTCTTTTCTTTAAATCCAAATAATTGAGAGTTACTGAATTAGCCCATTTATACCAGAAATATTTTCAGAGTCAGATGGCAAGGACTTTGAATGGTAGACTAGGAATTTGGGTATATGGTATGTTTTTGATGAGTGAAATGTTTTTAAAGAAATATTTTTATGTTTAATAAAATACATAAAAAGCTAATCTGTTCTCAATGTTTGGGAACTATAATCGAGTATTCCTATCATGGTAGTTTGAGTCAAAATAGTAACTGAATATAAATATATAATGAAATTAGTACAAAATTTATAAATATATTTATTACCTCATAGACAAATAGTTCTTGAGGAATATTAAGTAATAGTGAGTAGAAACTAGGATGATAGAGACAGTTTAGCATGGTGTTTTGATTTATGGCACGTTTGAGCCTTTTCTTAACCTATACAGGTAGAAATTTTAAGTAGGCATTCATTTTAAAGATATTTATTTTCTAGGAAAATATAATCCAGATAATTTTTTGCTGAACAAAAAAAAACTGACTTAATCCTTGGAAAGATATGATTATTGGAAACAAAAATTTGGCCTTATGATTAATAATTGTTAACTGATGTTATAAACAGAACTTTAACAATTGATGGGCAAGTGAAGAAAACAGAAAAAAGGAAAGGGAGGCAGAGATGAAGAAAAATGAGGGAGGAGGAAGGGAACATTGAATTCATCAAGTTCAAACCCATAAATATTTGTGGAGAAAAAAATAGCATGATAATACAAAACTCTGGAAATATCAGAAAAGAAATTATCCATTTTGGTTACCCAAGCCACAGCAAGACATAGTTTAAATTCTGAGCTACATGTTCCAAATGCAGAAATTATTTATCATAGTGCAAATATGTAAATGATGTACTCATCAAATTCACAAACATTATACATAGACTCAGAAGCAGAAGAAAGTTTTCAGAAAGATAGAGCGTTGCAGATTTTCAGTAGATGAGGCTCTGTCCATATAACTCACTCAGGATGCCAGCAAATAGGAATAAGAAGGTAAAGAAAACACAGGAAAATAAATAGGCACTAAAAACTAAGCATACTTACCCAAGCAGGTGAGTAGGTAAAATATTGCACTAAGGTTTTGGATGGAACAAAATCTGTAATGGAAAAAGAATGGTTTTTACAATGGCATGAGGTTAAAAACAAAACAAAACAAAAAGGAGAGACTGTGTACTTAATGCTGAACACAGTCTACCTCGTGGTAGTCTAGTTTTGCTAGAATGCTTGACATTTCTAGAATGTAAAAAGTGATGTTCAATGCCCAGAATTTGTGACCAAGATTCATTATAGGGATAATTTTGTTTCAAAATAAATGAAGCAAATTGGAGTTGTATCCTACTTGAAATAATATAAAAACTGTTCAATGCTGAGCCAAGATTTTAAAAATATTTTTCTTATTGTTTGAAAATTTTATACAAGTATACAATGCCTTTTTACCAAATCCATTTCTGACTTTTTCCACTCAAACTCATCCATCCTCAAGAAGGCTCACAACCATCTGTAACGTAACTCTAGGAGACCTAATGCCTCTTTTGGCCTCTGAGGGTAACGGGTTCAGATGGGTTACACTGACACCTGTGCAAGTAGAGCACCCATAAACATAAAATCAAAACAAGTATATTTTATAAAGGACAAGAAAAGAAAACGTAAAAAGATAGACTTTTATACTACAAATAAACTTACCTGTATTCTTTGTAGTCTATTAACATAATTTTACTTATATAAGCTGATGAAAGTTTCTGAGTCTATAGAGTATTCTGACTGGGATGATATGTAGGTCAAGACAAGGAGTTCGTTATAAAATGAACTCACCTTGGACAGAAACAGTATAGGCTTATAAGAGAGATGTGAAGTTACAAATTACATAGACCAAGATCAGGCAAAGAGGTGATAAAAATCATACAGAAAATTCACATGGTATTAGCCTTTGAAGTCTATGTACTTGGTACTGTGAAGTTGTACCGGCACTTCTCTGAAACATCAACAATGATTCTGCTACTAACAAAACACACATAACGCACCCTCTTCAGAGGGCATGAAAACCCAAAGAAAATTATATTTGCTGCTGCATATGTTTCTTATATATAAATAGTTACCAACACAAAAGAGAAATATCATATTTATTTAGATACAACTCCCTAAATATTTCAAATTTGTGTTGTAAGAATTGTATTGATGAAATTAGAAAGCTCTATATCCATATGGATAAAATGTATAATAAAACAAGCATTGAAAATTTGTCGAATCTCTTCATAAAGCTTTAAACTTGTACTTTGATAATTTTCAGTGATCCTACATATAAAATACAATAACTCATATTCTACATGGAGTTTTACTGTTAAGTTATATTTAGAATATTTTTATTTCAGCAAAGTCAAAGCCCCATTATTGTAGGCATTTTGTCTACAAGAAAGAACTCCTGAACTGACATATTTTTGCTAGAGAACAACAGCTGTAAACTCTAAAAATGTCAAATCTTGAATGCTCAACACTTTCTTACATACATGACTGTGTTTGAAGTCACGGACAATATTTCCCCTTACCTTGTAAAATTCAGGACGCTGGTACTGTGAAATCTGCACTCTATTTTTATGATAGGCAGAAATAATCAGTGTCTAGTGATGCTCATGATTTATATTTGGTGAGTAAATATTTCCTCCTTCAGATGCCCTTTGAGAACAAATATTGCAGGGGAGCCTTAGCTGGGTTTGTGTGAATTGTTTAAACCACAAATCAATTACCTACTGTGAAGCAGCTCACATTCTGAATGCTTGTGGTCCCTTTAACTACAAATTCCTTTCTCTCTATCTCCTATCAGCAGTTGCAGCATCTAATGATCAAAGCCAGATTCCCATCATTGCAGTGTCAGTGACAGTGGGAGTCATCTTGTTGGCAGTGATGATCGGCTTCCTGCTCAGTGGCAGGTAAGGGAGGAAAGAGTTTCTGAACCTTTGCAACTGCTCCCTTCCTCAACTTGATACAACTATGAAGCTGTTAAGCACATCCTAAAACAAATCAAAGAAGCAGCATGCCAGTAGATAATGCTTATGTGTGCCTTAGTTCTTAAGTTTTATCTTGTCTGTATTGCTGGTAGTTGTTATCAGATATGTTCTCGTTCTCACCTTCATAACATCCTCTCTGCTCTGCACAAGAATACTACTAACATGATACTCTGTTATTAATAGAGCCATATAGATTTTTCTAATGCAATGTATTTCTAATTCTGCTTATTTTCTGTCTCAAAAAATTTATCATTGCCTGATTCAGTTTTGAAAGCTGCCTGCTAAGTCATTTGAGAAACAAGGCTATCCTTTATTTGTATCTGGCAGGCATTCTCAAGTAAAACAAAAATATAGGAAATAAGTAAACTTTGCAATGGCTTCTTTTATTCCAATTTCTGGGTGATTTCAACACAAAGACATCAATTGTCATGCACACTTACTGAATATGATTTTTGCTGAATGCTAAGTAGACAAATAACAAAATCCCATGTATTTCATACCAACCTTTTCCAGTTTGAAAATGGGTGATAGACCTAGGGAAGGCATTATTCAGATGTTTTATGACAAACTTATTATAATAAACCTTCCTAAAAGTCTATATGAATGAATAAAGAAGTCATTCATTGTTTTTCTATAGCAAATATATTTTAAATTTTGTAATTGAAACAATGATTAGGGATATTAACTAAGGAAGGCTGCTTGTTTAGAAATATAATGTGGTGTAACTATGCAAAACTAGATCAAAGTCTCTAACAGAAGCAGTTGAGGTTGACAACATGAAAATATTTAATATAAGGTTCAAAAAATTCATAAAAGCAATTTATCCTCAGTTTTCTGTAAAGCATGCATAGCAATTGATTACTTAATATTGATTTCAAAAGAGTACCTGTTCGTTTTTGGAATTTATACTTGAGACATAGCTTTTGTTCTTTTGAGGAACGTTACACCCAAGCTGTCCAAGGGCACCTGCTCTCTCCTGTTTCTTTTTGTTTCTCTCTGGACTGAACTAACAGTGAATGCAAGCCAACACTCCTGCTTCTGCAGGATCAGATGGCGCATTAACCCTTCCAAAAAAATGAAAGAAAAGAAAAACAAGCAAACAAACAAACAAACTTACAACCAAAAGAATAGCAAATCTATCAAGAAGTAAATAGAGGTTCTAATATTATCTAAACAATTTTTGTGTCCATGAAAGTTATGTTTAGCATTCTTTAACTTTAAGGGGTATTGGGTGCTTGATTGTTTGACAGAAATAACTTCAGTGTTTGGATTTTATTTTCTATTGAAAGATTAGTTTGTGCTCATACATATCTTTCTATCTACCCGAGATCTAAGAGATGTGTCCTTTCAAAGGCTTTTCATATCTTGTTAAAGGTTTTGAATGTCACAGTTTTTGTTTGTACATAAGTATTGTGTTCCTGTAATACCAAGGTTTCCCTAAATCAACTCAAATAAGACACAATGAAAAAAATTAGGCAACACCTTGCACACATTTAGGAAATTATTCTAGGGTTCTGGAAAAATATTGAAAACTACATGGATATTCCGTAAAATAATAAATTACATTTATTTTCTCAGTCAGTCTTAGTTAGGATGACTATCTCTGTGATTAAACACCCTGACCAAAGTAAGGTGGGAGAAAAGAGTTTATTCAGCTTACACTTCCACATCATAATCCTTCCTGGAAGGAAGTCAGATAAAGAACTCAAACAGGGCAGGGACCTGGAGGTAGGAATTGATGAACTATGGAGTGGTGCTGTTTGCTCACCATGCTTGCTCATCCTGCTTGTTTTTTATAGAATTCAGGACCACTCAGGTTTTCACTGTTCACAATGTGCTGAGTTCTCCCCAGTCAATCTCTAACACACTGCCCTAGAATCAGAAGGAATTTTGGCATTTTGTTTTTTAAATTGAGGTTTCCTTCTTTCAGATATCTCCACTCTATATCAAATGAACACAAAAGCAGCCAAGAAATTCCCTCTCTGTAACAAAACAAACATAACTGATAAGCATGTATACTCTCTTAAAGTTGTCGTAATTTCCCTTTTGCTTTGAACTATCATTTTCATTGTTTAACTGCTTAAATAAGACAATATAACCAGAGGTGTCAGGTAGATATCTTTGCCAACATTTCTGATAACTGTTCATTATTTGATTTCTCAATGGCACAAAAGAAATTATTCTATTTTATTTCAGTATGTGGTAAAACGTTAATACCAATTATATGCAAAATGTGATAATAATTTAGATCAATATGTGAACTTAACAGGAATTGCACTTGTAACAATAACATTTTGTAATTGTTTGCATGGGACAGAAAATACATTTAGAGTATGTCACATTGTATATTTTAAGATTAGATTATTGCAAGAAGGTGTCACCCATTTTTTTTTTTTTTTTTTTTTTTGGAGTATACATTCAAGATAAAAGGAAGTAAAACATAGGGCTTTATATCCCCTTTGTGTTTCTGTTGGCTAGTTTGCATACATCTTTTAGATTCTTTCTAATTATATGTGGTGTTAGAAAACCTGCAATTGCAAGAATTTTGAAATAGGTTTTGTTGTTGTTGTTGTTTTGTTTTTTTTAATGATGTTGAAAACAATCACGTCTTTAAAGTTGTCCATTTTTCCATTGGGCTTTTTCTTCAAGCCATATACATTTCTTTTTACTGTATTCTTTCTCAATTCTGTTTACATGTCCCCAAAACATTACAAAAGAACTGAAAAACTCTCAGAAAACTAAGACTAATTATCCCAGGAAGATTACAATGTAAGCCCTCTGTAATGTAAGCAAATTGTAACTGTTCTTTAATCTCTTTCTTTCCTCTCTAACAGTATTGAACATTCATATGCTTTTTATAGCATGATATGTTTTTTTCTCTCATATTTACTGTTTCAAAAATACAATTGTTTAATCTGTGGGTTTTGTGAAATTTTTCACAAGTCTCTACTTAAATGGGAGACAGAGCTCCACACTGCTGTCTTATGTTTCTCTTCTTTCTTTAAGCTAGCCTTTTTTTTTTTCTCTTAAACTTCCTCTTTTAGACCATAAGGTCCTAAATCTGAAAATTGACTATGGCCCATGTTTAGTCTAAAATAAACTCAAATAATGATTTAAAGGTACATTAAAACCAAAGTAAAATTGACTACACAAAAGCAATTATTTTACTTGGCTCCTTCTTAATTCAGATTTCATGGAACTGAATAATAGTTTGTGATATTTTATTCCTAAAATCTAAATTTTTCATATGTTCTCATATTTGGTTACATGTCCAGAAAACTTCAGATTTTCTTTATACAGTAAATTGACTCTCTGAGTACATCTGGAGATAAAAAGTCTTCATTATTACATGGATGCCCACTCAAATATATATGAAGTTGCACATAAAGCCCAAAAGGTTAAAGCTTTTATGTCAATTTTGAAACTGGAAAATAAAAACCAAGAAAAACATCCGGAAGAAAGGATTTGTTTTTGCTGCTAAGTCTTTGATGAGATTTTTTTTAAAGAATATTTAAAAATTTGTGTCTTTCAAGTTAAGGTGTTTCTAGGATGATAAATTTAATATAAAGTGGCTTACTCCCTATAAAATGTTATTTTTTTGGACCAAAGTTATTTTCTTTGTTCTGAGTATTCGAAGAATCTGGAACTAGACTTAGCTGCTCTATGCTATTGCCTGTGTCTCTCATTAGGAAACTGACACTCAATTCTGTTGAAATGTCTCATTGATCTCTCAGGTAAGTTTGTTTCTTTAGGGATGCATGTGCATTGTGTATGTATACTAAACTGTAAGAATTAAGACATAGGTGACATCAGAAACGTAAATAGCTTTCAATAGAATATTGTTTTAACTTTTCCTTATTTTACTTGAAAAGATAACAGTAAAAAATGTTTTGCAATTGTCTTCTGGTTCTTTAGTTTTATCAGATTGTAAAGTGCTCAGTCTTTACAGATATCCATTACAAATGTCTGAGATTCTATTACACATCCTAGCCAAGGTGCCTCCTGTGCATTTGAGATTATAAAAGTAATCACTTTTGCTCAAGTGTTTATATTTTATTTTAGTAGACTTATAGATAGACATAATTTCACAGGGTTGAATTACAGTGATGTTAAAGGGAACAGATTTTTAATATAATTGAAATTTGTAGTTTTTCTCTTTGTACAAAAAGGATAGTCTGATTAATATGTTCACTAATACTGGGCAATATGTGAATTCTTATAAATAATAGCCAGTTCTCTACAGAAGAAAACCACAATGGTTTCAGAATAAAATTTCTCAATGTTCATTTGGAACCAGTACTATTCAGAAGTTTTTAATACAACTGTGATATATACTCACATATATATATTCTGACATTAGATAATTGTGATTTCTTGGGCTAGAGCGATGACTCAATGGTTAGAGAACTTGCTATTCTATTCTTGCACAGGACCAGGGATTAGTAACCAGAATGAACATGGAAGCTAAAAACTATCACCAGTTTTATAGCTGCTGACAACACAAGTTCCACGAGATCAGTACCTACATCTGACCTCTGCATGCACCAGGCACATAGACACAATGCATTTGTGCAGACAGAACTCTCATACAGTGAAATCAAAAGAAATAAACATTGTTAAAAGAATAAGGAGTTGTGTTTCCTTATATGAGTATTTTGCAAGGGTATAAATTATTTTAACACCTTCTTTTCAGAAATTTTTACCTAATGTAAATAGCAAGATAATAGTGTTGTCAATAATAATTATAATATTGTCTTATATCTATTATGGCTGACCCATCAGTGAATACCATTTTCAAGACTCACATATACAGTTTCATCATGCCTTGTCTCAAAACTGAATCTGTTAATTTATTGTTGACAAAATTATCTACCTGCTCTCTCTGGAATATTGTTAAGAATCATTCTTCCTGAAGACTTTTTCTCTGGCCTTCCTACTGCTTTATTCTCCATTGCCAAGAACTACATAGCTTATTTCTTATTCCTTTCAGGTCTGTACAAGGTTATGATGCTTTAACAGGCACTTGCTAAAACAATGATTTCTCGTTCTTTCTTCTGCCTACTACAGGTGGTTTCTGAAATGTGTTTCTTCTTCATCTTTTTTTTTCTCTTTCTTTTTTAGAAAAATGTAAGAGACAAGACTATGGTAGGGAAAATAGATACTTAGTGAGGGTGTGTTGCTTGAAAGCAACACTACTATTTTTTGACATGCACATGTGTGTGTGTGTGTGTGTGTATGTGTGTGTGTGTTTGTGTGTAGTGATGGGAGACTGTGGGCACCCAGTTGCTATATGCACATATGGGAATCAGAGGACAAGTTTACAGAAGCTGGATGGATCTCTTCAATTAGTTTTGAGTCAGGGTCTCTACATTCGTTTCTGCTGCTACACGCTGCATTCCAAGCTACTATCTGTCCTGCAAGCTTCAAGTAGATTCTCTCAGTCAGCTATGTGTTAATACATATGCTTGTTCCTACACCCAGCTTTCGGTGAGTTCAGAGAATTAACTTCCAGTCATCTGACTTTTAGAGCAAGTGTTTTTATTTATGTTTTGGTAATCTTTAATGTCTGGTTTAACAGAAAATAACTGGATTCTCACAAAGATTTCTGAGATTTTTTACATGGATGATACATTGCAACTCAAGCTTTCCCCAAACCATTTCCTCATTAGCCACTTGTCTAAATTAGTATCTCTTTTGTAAAATCATATTACTAATTTTATTTTGTAACATACACTTCTATATAAAACTACCTTGTTTATATATTTCTTTGCTTTTTTAGTAATCTCTGAGTCCTCTGCCCTCTATTAGAAAAATTGGAATATAAGCTTTATAAGAACAGGGGTGGATTATCTCATTTCATTCTCTACCACATTCCTAACACATAGGGCAGAATCTGCCATGTAGTACTCAGTAAATATTTGAGAAAATAAAATTAAAGGTGGATGTATTCTTCAGTAGGAACATTGCTCAGTTTCTTCATATTATGAATGTGTATATATGTTCTATATATGTAATGGGGTGAGCAGTAAGTCAGAACATAGTATTCACTGCATACTGAAATAGCTTATAGAATGACAGAGCTTAAAACATTTTTATAAAAACACTTAGAATAATCTTGTTTCCTGATTTTTTAAAAACATCCTTAATAAGCTGACTTCTGTTTATAAGTTACTTGTGAAACTTTGTTGACTAGGACCTCACATTATGAGATGGTGACTCACTCCCCCCCCTTTTGTTTTTATTGATAGCACAACTGTTAAGAAAATTCTCCCTTTTCGTCTGTAATTTAAAATTCTAATAGTCCTATTAGTTTTATCAGTGTAAAAATTATTTTAGAGCAAGAATTCTACTTGGAATCATTTACTGTAAAGTGGTCATGGACTTATTTATTTAATCTCCTTTCAGTTATGGTAAAGATGTGGATTCCAGCAATGTTAAAGGATTTGTCAGAATTTCGCTTCTTTTTTTTAAGTATATTTACTCATTTTTTGTTTTTTTATATTGAATATATAATTTATTTACATTTCAAATATTATTTCCCCTCTGCAAACCCCCTATCCAATTCCTCCTTACACTGCTTCTATGAGGGTGCTACCCCACCTACCCACCCACTCCTGCTTCACTGCCCTAGCATTCCTCTACACTGGGGCATCAAGCCTTCACAGGACCAAGGGCCTACCCTCCTATCAATGACAGATAAAACCCCTTCAGCTCCTTTAGTCCTTCTCCTAACTTCTCCATGGGGGTCCCTATGCTCAGTCCAATGGTTGACTGCAAGCCCACGTCTGTATTGGTCAAGCTCTGTCAGAGCCTCACAGGTGACATCTGTATCAGGCTCCTGTCAGCAAGCACTTCTTGGCATCTGCAATAGTGTCTGGGTTTGGTGTCTGCATGTGGAATGGATCCCCAGGTGGGGCAGTCTCTGGATGGCCTTTCCTTCAGTCTCTGCTCCACTCTTTGTCCCTGTATTTCCTTTAGTCAGGAGCCATTCTGGGTTAAAATTTTTGAGATGGCCCATTCCTCTACTGGTGGACCATGCCTAACCTCTGCATATGGTCTCTACAGGTTCTCCCTCCCCTTTGTGGTGTATTTCAGCTACTATAATCTTCATGGAGTCTTGGGAGGCTCTTGCTTTCCTGGCATTTGGGACTTTCTGGTTGCTAACCCCAGTTCTCCATCCTCCACTTCTACATAACTCTGTTCAATTTCCTGATCCTATGTACATCTCCTCCATCCCCTCCCATACCTGATTCTGCCCCTCTTATTCCTCTTCCCCTTTTCTCTTCCCCCCAAGTCCCTCCCACCCTCTACTTCCCTTGATTATTTTGTTCCCCTTCTAAGGAGGACTGAAGCAGCCACTCTTTGGTTTTCCTTTCTCTTGAGCTTCAGGTGATTCATGAGTTGTACTGTGAGTGTTCCATGCTCTTTGCCAAAGCATTGTAAGAAGTTGCATAGCTAATAGGAGACCAATTCATCTTTGAATTAATGATCACTTTATCAGGATGCTGTTTGATTTCAGTCCTCTTACAGTTCATTTTCAAAGCCAGTGAAAAACAAAAGCTTTGTATCAAGTGCCAAAGAAGAAGTCAATCAACACTGACCATTAACTAAGGGAAAAATAAAGAAATTCTTCTGTTAATGCATGGTCCAGCCCTGCAGTCTTCCATGTTGGGGCTCAGTGGAAAGCTTATGGACTGTGAACGAGAAGAGTGGATCTTACTGTGCATTCACTCTGACACCCTGCTTTTCCTGGTACAAGTTTTTACTCACTCCTCAATGTTAAATTTTGGGCAGGTATCAAGACCTACATCAATCCATTTTTACCCTAAAAATCTTCTACATTCTTTAGCTAAAGCCTTCTTGCTTTTCACTGAAATGTTAAAACAAGGTATCAGTTATTTTTCATATGAATTAGATAACTTTACAATATAACTATAGTTCCTTGTGTGCATATGTTCTCTCTTCTCTTTCAAGTAAGTACTAAGAGACTTCTGTGGCTTTCATATTTAATCTAATTGAATGAGTTACTCAAAAACTATGTGATTAAAAATAACTGCATCAATCATCATTTGATGATATTTGCACATTATTAAGAATGGTAATTGGGAGTCATGTAGTAACTCAAAGATATGATTTACAAAATTTCTGACCCACAAATATGTTTTCTCTGTAAATAATAAAAATTTAATGCATCACAAAATAAATAATTTTAAAAGGAGTTACAAAGAGTTAAAATACTTCCAAGCTTATTGTAGTACTAATTTAGTACATAGATATTTTAGTGTCAATATTATATAGTAGCAGTTGCTTTTATGAATAATAATATCAATAAAACTATTTGTATTTCTCTCTTTATTTTTTTAGGGCATGATAGACATTTTGATGTATTTAGCCTCTCTAAAATATCTGAGTTAGTTTCAAACTTGTAAGATTCCAGGAAAAAATTATATAAAAATGTTTTTGTGTAGCACTATTCAATTTTGAATTGTGGTAAATAAACAAATATTCATAATCTCAAATACTACCAATATTTTTGTAAGAGAGTTCATGAGGATTAAACTTCAGTGGCTTATGAATCAACAATTGATGGGACTTCATAAAACTGTAATAAATCCAGGCTGACATATTGATTAAACTTCTGAGAGTTGTGATCCCGTCTATTTTCTTATAATTACCTGTGGTTTGTTTTTGTTCCAAAACTCCGAATAAAAAACTTAGCAAGCAAAGCATAATTTATTAATGACTGACAAATGGAACAGAATAGTGCTAGAAATACTAGGGGCAAAGCAAAACTCATTGCCACTGTGGGGAGTCAGTCTTCCTGGGAAACTGACCAAAACAAGGTTATTTACTCAATGGCTCAGCAGCATTGAATACGCCACGACAATTTCTCACAGATTAAATATGGAAATGTTACAGCATATCTCAGGACATTGTATAGTATCAAACATCTCAAAGGAAAATCTCTGTGGTACTGAGACAAGTAATCAATGACAGTGATTTGCAATAATGCAAACTGTCTTCCGAGAGAATCTAGACATGTTTGTATTTCACCTATTATAAAACAAACCAACCAAACAAAAAAACCCAGGCTGAAGCCACAGGCAGAAAGCCCTACTTTTCCTTGCATGCTCATTGTCTAAGCGGCATTTCTGTATGACAGTGAGTGATTCATTCCTATTCAAAATAGTGATAGGGAGAAGCCATAGAAGGTAGAGAACTGAGGACATCTTTTGAAGGGAACCATGAGCTTCACACGAACCGGAAATGCAGGTCCATGCAGTTCCATGGTGAAAATCAGCAGCCACTTCATTTGGCCAGAAGGCAGAACTTCAACAGCATCAACAACAACAAAACTAAATTCCCTTAGAAACTGCCAGGGAAAAGAGTAAAATGTTCCAAGTGATTTCAAACACTGGCTAAAAGCCATATTGATTAAGATCTGTGCTCTGAATGATACTGCAAGAATCAAAAATCAAATAAATCTCTCCTGTAGATTAGCAGCTCAGCTTCAAACAGCTGAATTCCTTATTAAGTCAACACACTGACTTCCGATAATGGCTGTGACAGATATCATTATACAAATCACTGTGAAAAAGTGCAAGCTTCTTACCTACAAAAATTCCTTTAGCCCTACTCTGTCCTTTTCATCTCACAGACAATTATTTCTTTGCATTGCATCTTTGGCATGAGTGCACTTTGGTTCATGTACATATTTCTCTTTCTTGTGGCCATAATCATTAAGGAAACAGTGTGTGTTGGCACTAGCTACTATTTAGAGGCTACTACTACTAACTACTACTATTTATTATTATTATTATTATTATTATTATTATTATTATTATTATTTACTCTTCTTACCTTTGTTAATTACCTGTAATCCTTTCTTGCTAATTAAAATTTAGTGCTGGGACTTACCTGTCTTTCATAGACGCCGTTGGTTGAGTTTTCTGTGTTCTTTTACATGGGGGTAGACAGAGAATTGTTGAATAAGTAAATATATATAGTGATCCCAAAACCAAAATAAATTAATACTCACATACCCTAAAAAAAAAGAAGGTGCATCTAGCCCAGTGGGATAACAAAAGATACTGTAATGTGGCCACCAGGAAATAGATTAAGAGTGAAAAATTGCCAGCCATAACCTTCACTGAGGTTTCTTTGAGAAATGTAAAGTAAGCATATAGTATAAGGTTG
Source organism: Arvicanthis niloticus (assembly GCF_011762505.2). Classification (NCBI taxonomy): domain Eukaryota; kingdom Metazoa; phylum Chordata; class Mammalia; order Rodentia; family Muridae; genus Arvicanthis; species Arvicanthis niloticus. The sequence goes on along the minus strand of NC_047664.1, from coordinate 83,979,432 downwards.
GCTACTTTGAGTTATTCTTCAATTTTTGACTTCTGGAAGCTTCCTTAAACTGGGTCTTGTACTTGGAATGATTAATGTTCCTGAAATACAGAGATTTAATAGAGGCCTTACGGCTCTAAATTACTGAGTTTCAATGTGATGCCCATTGCTTTGTGGGGAAAAATGGTGAATTCTAGAAGAAGAACTCTCTCTGTAACTCAAGAGTTGCTTTTATTTGACCTATAAACTTAGTTAAGATAAAATACCAAATGCTTCACATCACATTTATTTCCAAAATTTTGTAAGTTTTCAATAAGGTTTGACACAAGAGGACAATTTATATTCGAATTTTAACACTTGGATAATTGAAGATGCTTTAAAAATCAGAATATAATGCTCATGGTGCAAGAGTATCATAATGTCTACTCTTTCACATTTATTTTTATTTCTTTGTTTTCCTTTTTCTGGTTGGTATTTTGGAAGGATTGGTTGATTATTATTACTATTATTGTTATTGTTATTATTACTGTTTTTAGTGTTATGAACACTAGAAACAGTAACACATTCCAGTCATTCAAGCAAGTATCAGTATATATGACCATGTTTTTTTCAGGAATGGGAACAAAATTTTAAGTATGTGAGCATTTTTAAAAGCCCTAATATATTACTATATTGCTGCATAGCTATTTATATAACATGGTACTAATTTGTATTTCTAACAAAGCATGAATTTGTCTAGTAGTTTCTAACCTATTAAATCTTTCATAATTTAATATGATAAAATTGGTTATGCCTTTTTGTATTTCTTTTCAATTTTGAGACTAAGTAGGATCATTAAAATACATGTAAAGTTTTGATATATGTTTATTACTGGTATATTCCATTTTTACAAATATTAATATTTTATATAATGTATATGTTTATACATTACAGGCATATATTTTTTCCATTCACATTAACAAAATCTTAACTTCAAATAGGGAAGGTTGAGCATTGAAAGTTTCTAATTTTCTTTGCCATTTTAGTAATGTTTTCCATAGTATGTAAAAATGTTAATTTTGCATGTTTATATTTCTGTATTTTACAGCATTAGGTAAGTGTTTATTACTATCATTAGTGTTCACTCAAGTTCTTATCTCTGGTTTTCAAGTTATAGTGCTCACTGACAATCTCAATCGAAGTTTAGTCTGTACTGATTCTCTAGCCAATTGTCCAATTCATAGTAGCATCATAATAGTTTAAATTTTATAACATCAAATATTTTTAATATCTGATGAAGCAAATACATTGTAGGAGTCTTAAAATCATAAGTATAAATCAATTATATAATTTAAATACACTGTGTGCCAATATATGTGTGTGTATGTATCTATACAATTGCATATATAAAGTAATAATTATAAGCAAATTTAGTCACACTATTATAAAACATTTTATTAAAATTGTCTTTTCTAAGCAAAGAAAATTTACTTGCATGGGATAAAATACATTGATTTAAAGTGTAGCATCCACATCTCTCTCATGAACTATTTCTCACAATACATTCTTAACAAAATGCAAGCTCTTTGAACTTTGATAAGTTCATTAACCATGCATAGTTTCATTCTATAATAGTGCAATTCAGTCATATAACTGAATCTCTAGTCCCTTTAACTTCTCCACCTTTACAGTGGTGATAGGCATGAGTCAAACATGGAATCATACAAGTTGTGAGAGAGAAGAAATATGATCAAACCATGTATGAAAATTTCAAAGAACTAATAAAATATTTTTACAATTTTAAAAGCATCATACAAGTACCAAAGTTACAAATCATAGTGTAGAAAACAACTATATACTAGAAACTGGCTTTCATATTTTTTATTTTACTTTCTAAAACTCACTCATATCTTTAATATCCTTTTATTAATACAAGAACATTTTGAAAATGTATTTTAATCAGATATTTTAATAAATAACCCGTGTTTTATAAGCAAGGAAAATTAGAATAATATTTCTTCATATTTATTAGTCCTCATAATTTTTGTTTACCTTCATTAAAATAAATACAGACTCAAATAGCTGGGCACTTGAGGATTCTGGTGACAATCATGTGTTCTTTTATGAAGACTATGAGGTAGACTGGATTCAAAGGAAAATGAGAGATAAAACCCAGTGGATATGGAGGATTTCTTTCCAGATAGAAAGGCAGCTTGCATTTCTCAGTGTGCATATCACCTTCCTACAAAACAGATAAATATAGGAAAACCTACTGGATCAAGTAGTATATTTGTTAACATAGCAGCTTGTTCATCAAAAACAAACAAATTACAAAAAAAAAAAAAAAAACCCACATAATTTCAATGAATGTATTTTCTTTTTATGGAACAACCATGGACTTTTCAGTAAAAATAAACTGAAAACATTCAGAAAGAAGGTAAGGAAAAGGCATCCAACTTTAAAAAAAATTTAATAAGAAGTTATTGAACTAACATCATTCACATTTAACAGAGACTAGGAGGTAGGCAGGTTAGTGGAACAGTTTTATAAGTGTGTGTGTGAGATGGGGGAAGGGGATGATCCTAATAGGACTTGCTGTAATTGAAATGTAAACTGGATTAATAGAAACAAGGCTTTCTAGGTAATGGTAATTTGGCTGTCTCTAGTAAGTTCCATGTCAGAAATAAGATAAGTTAAAAAACAAAGAAAGTAGTAGTTATTAATGATAAGTTCTGGTCATTGAGTCTGATTGTTAGAAAAGTTACAATTGGCTTTCTGTGATTCAGCTTCCCTCCAGTAGTGGATAGCTGTATCTCCCACCATTCCTGTTTCATTAATCATATACAAACAAAATTTTGAAACATAAAGAAGTGAATTATTGTATACACACATGCAAATGTTTATACATTGTAATATTTTCCTGCCGTAAGATACTATTTATATAATATTGTCATTGTGAAGCCAAATGAGCATATTGCTTCTATGGTGCATATTATCCTTGAATTTCATTCAGTTCCATAAGGAGTGAAAAGTGATCTATAAAACCAACTCTTTGATATTTGAATAAGTGAGTTTTAGTATACATCAAACTAAAGTATAAAATAAATAAACAACAGATGAATGAATGGATGGATAGACAGACATATGGATAGATAACAAAACGTCATCCAAGCAGTTGCTAAAAACTTTTAGTATAAACTTACTGTGGAAAGCTCATCAAGAAAACCACTGGAGTCCCCAATCAAGGGTCCTAGGCATAGCAGAGCCTTTCTTCAAAGAGTTTTCTAAGTGGTAGAGAAAACAACAGCAAATAGAGATAAGTCAATCAAGCTAAAGTCTCACCACATGGAGCAGAACCCAGCCCATAGAATGGACGAAATTAGCTGAACTCCATATATATATATATATATATATATATATATATATATATATATATATATATGTGTGTGTGTGTGTGTGTGTGTGTGTGTGTGTGTGTGTATCCCTACTCTCAGATTATAACACGAGACAATTTTCTTTCAAAAGAGATAAGGAAGAACACTTCATACTTATCAAAGAAAAAATCTACCAAGATGAACTCTCAATTCTGAACATCTACGCTCCAAATGAAAGGGCACCCACATACATAAAAGAAACTTTACTAAAGCTCAAAGGACACATTGCACCTCACACAATAATAGTGGGGGATTTCAACACCCCACTGTCAACAATGGACAGATCATGGAAACAGAAAGTAAACAGAGACACAGTGAAATTAACAGAAGTTATGAACCAAATGGATTTAACAGATATCTACAGAACATTTCATAATCCTAAAACAAAAGAATATACCTTTTTCTCAGCACCTCATGGTACCTTTTCCAAAATAGACAATTTAATTAATCACAAAACAGGACTCAGCAGATAAAAAAAGATTGAAATAGTCCCTTGCATCCTATCAGATCACCATAGACTAAGGCTGCTCTTCAATAATAACAAAAACAATGGGAAGCCCACATACATTTTGAAACTGAACAACTCTCTACTCAATGATGACTTGGTCAAAGAAGAAATAAAGAAAGAAATTAAAGACATTTTAGAATTTAATGAAAATGAAGACACATCATACCAAAACTGGTGGGACTTTATGAAAGCAGTGCTACGAGGAAAACTCATAGCTCTAAGTGCCTACAAAAAGAAACTGGAAGCCGGGTGGTGGTGGTGCACGCCTTTAATCCCAGCACTTGGGAGGCAGAAGCAGGTGGATTTCTGAGTTCGAGGCCAGCCTGGTCTACAGAGTGAGTTCCAGGACAGCCAGGGCTACACAGAGAAACCCTGTCTCGAAAAAAAGAACGAAAAAAAAAAAAAAGAAAGAAAGAAAAAGAAACTGGAGAGAGCATACACTAACAACTTGACAGCACACCTGAAAGCTCTAGAACAAAAAGAAGCAAATTTACCCAAGAGAAGTAGACAGCAGGAAATAATCAAACTCAGGGCTGAAATCAAACAAGTAGAAACAGAAAGAACTATATAAAATATTAACAAAACCAGGAGCTGGTTCTTTGAGAAAATCAGGACTCCTAATCAAGCTTTCTTTTCATGGGTGATGTTTTTATAATTGAAATTTCAGCTTCTTTTCCCTATTGTATGCATTTTATTTGTTTATACATGGCATAAACTGTTGGAACTGAAATACTATCTTCCTCAGTGGTCCACTTCTCTCCCCATTCCAGAGCTAGAGCTGTCACTCAACCCCACAGTATAGACATATTTTCAGACTAAAGTAGTCAGATCTGAAAAGGGGGAAAGGTGCCAACCCTGCTTCCAGAGCTGGCTTCTAGATATGTCAAATAACTCCTGACACTTTACCAATGCAATCTATGCAACACAAGTTGTGAGTTTAAAATCCTTAAAAGTATATTCTTCCTCTTTTCTCCTTATCCTGTTTCTATTTTAAAGCAAACATTAGAGAAAACAATATTCAATTATGCAAGCTATAGATTACATTTTGCAAGAAATAGAAGATAAAGGAAGCATGGAAAGGTCATTATTCTGATAGATTGACAGACAATATAAATGGACATAACAGAGCATTCTAAAATAAATTACATGTTCTAAAAAGAGCCAGTAACTTCCATAGTTTTAAATTTCAGAGGGAGCTTTCCAATAGTCAGGAATTTGTGTATTGTGTTTATTTATCTCTACTACTGGTGACCAAGATAAAAACTAGTAAGATTTTAATAAATTTCCTCTTTGGGTTATTGCACTATAAATATTGTCACTATTGGAAGTGATAGAGGGGGTGATGTTCCCCATTTCTGTGAGTAGCTTTCCATCCTATGGTTGAATGACTACTAATATCATGGCCAGGACTTCCGTATTTTCAGAAAATATTTAAGCAAAGAGGAAAGCACATATAATTTAATTGTTTTACTAAAATTGGTCCTCAATATACATATATGTATGCACGTGTATGTAGATATGTACATATATGCCTGTAGATAGGAGTATATGTGTACATATATATGTGTGTGTGTATATGATGTATATGATGTATGTGTGTGTGTGTGCATGTGTGTGTGTGTGATTTAAATGAATTCTGTATATTCTGCCTCTGAAGGAAGTTCCAAAGCAATACCTTTCTTGCAACAATACCTGACATTTCTGGCATGCTGGCTTTTAACATTCATGTAGAGGAAACCAAAATTTGATTTCAGGTAACTTTAAGTTTGTAGTCTACCAGCAAAGCAAGATGAGAAAAAAAAAAAAAACTCTATAGCTATGTTATTTTGTAAGACACATTGTGAAAAGAATCAAGTAACTGGTTGTAATATAGAAGCACAAAGGAATCAATGATAGTACTTACCTTATAATTAACCTAATCCTCTACAGATACATATTAGAGAAAGCCTTGTTTGAATTGTTAAAAGATATTCTAGCATTTGTAGTTATTAAGCTATGTATAAGTGCCTTCATTTGGAGACAATGGTAATTGATATTGTAAACAAATTGCAGGAGATTATTTAAAGTACCAACAAGGAAACAAATTGCTCATAAGCACCTCCATGTACTTTAGTAGATCTTATTAATGTGTAAACAATTAATATGCTAATTATAAATCTTTCCCTTTAATTTATTAAGCAAATTCTCTCAAGACTGTTACAAAACAAGCATATTCAATACAAAGTATTCATTTACTAAGTGTGATATCAAACCTTCTTAACCTTTTAATATCTAGAAATTCTTAACTGCTAAAAATTTAAGTGATTTTTTTGTTGTTGTTGACAGTAAGTTTCCTTATTTTGTTGTCATGAAATAAGATGTTTTTATTAGCTTTTTGTGTTTAATTTTATTTTTTTGTTAAATCATCCTTACTGTTTAAAATTTATAGCTATACTTGTAAACTCCATAATATATATGAAAAGAAGATGACTTTGCCAACGTTTTTGTATTATAAAAGGAATCAACTGTTTCTCATTATTAGTCTTAGTGATAATAACTGCTTTACCACTATGGAAAGTTTACAAACTATTTTATAATATTTATTGCACTTCAAATAGAATATTGAATAAAACTAATTATATGCAGGATGCTCAATAAAATATCTAATGTTAGTATTGGTCTTATATAAAATGAATTCATAATTCTAGTTAGCCTGTATAAAAGACACACAATCCAGGTATTTTATTTACAAGCCATGAGCCTAGATTGGGCAGGTTTGGAGCTATTCTAATTTATTCCCAAGCTATAAAGTTCCTTATTAGTTGCTGTTTCTCCTGGTCATGTGCTCCTGGTTCATCTCCTCTAATGGCAGTCTCGTAAAACTCCTCCTTCTTTCTTCTTCTTCTCCCTCTATGTGCAAACCCCTCATTTGATCTTCAAGGCTTACCTTTCTCCCTGCACTATCCAGTCACTGGCTTTAGCCTTTTATTGACCAGTTAAATTAAAAGCAAGGTTCATATAGTATTACTTGATATACATGAGGACCTGCTCATCTGGGGCTATCAAATCTTAAGGGCCAGTAATTAGTATTAGAATTGAAGCAGCATCTGACCAACTCACTACCTTTTCCTTTTTTTTCCCTAAATTAAAAGAATCTTTCTTTTATGAAATAAACAACATACAGTAGGAACAATTATGAAACAATTATGAAAATTGTTAGGTAAGAGTTATATCCATAATATTAAATCCATTTATATTTAGCAACTTAAAGTACTCCATTATCCATCTAATCTTGGCGAGTTCAGAGTTTTGTATTTAAATTACTTACTATCTATTTTGTATTATTATACTAAAAACCTCCTCTAGACAGAGAACATCTTCTTGAATCCTAAACAAAGTAAGCATATAGTAAGACTATGACTATCTAGTCTTCAACCTCATCAGAGACCTGAAAGGGAATATTGTCTGAATATGCAGGAAGCACAGGGATGCAACTTCTACAAATTATAGATTTGACAGAAGACAGCTGAATACCTGGACAGTATCCAATATTCTATAAAACACTGGAGCAGCTTCTCTTTTGTGGCTTGCCTCTGAAGTTAGAGAGGTGTTAATCTAGGTTGTAATAGATCTCTTCTCCATAAGTTTATGGCTATGTCAGCCATGTATGGCCTTAAATTTCCTATCTGGCCTCCAGTTCCCATACGTTTAAGCCACTTGTACTTTGTTTGATCTGGGATAAAATCCCAACCCCTTGAAAGTGGATATCTACCTCTTGAAGTGACCAATTTGGAAACAATGATTTTCGGGATGTGTGCTCCATTGTTGAACATTCCTTCAATTTCTGTATTATTTATAAATAACTTTAGTTATGGTACATTTCGATGTTTTGTTTTTGTTTTTGTTTTGTTTTGTTTTTTTTTTTTTGATTTATTGATAGAATGTGGTTTGACCTTGGTATCTGGTCTTGTAATACTCATTTTCTGAGCAATGGTGTTCAACTGTCTTGTGGAAGAGAATTTTTGTTTGGTATTGGGACGTATGAGAAGCCACCTGGGGAGTTTTTAATAAGGAGTTATCCTATTTGCTGGTTGTTAATTTACATTCATTAATCCAATGTCAGCTTTTGCCACATCTTTTACATATTACAGAAGACACAGGTTCCCTTTGAAATTAATTTGGTTTCCTTTCTCTTGAAATGACCTTGCTCCCCACAGTTATAACATTTGAGAGTTTGGATTGTCTCAAAGCCCTTAGTGGTGGCTTCTCTTATTAAGGCCTTATTAGGCAAACGAAATCTAATATAAACTGTATTCACAATCTATTTTTCTACTGATGCTGATCTTGTCTGTAATGGTCAGATTATTTCTTTGTATTCAGTGTTCTCATTTTCAAAAGCTAAAGACTCCATTAGTACCTTTCTTGCTAATAGATCTGATCTACTTCTCGCTACAGCTGAAGTCAATCCTTGCAAAATGTCAATGAATGTTTCTTTTGGATTTTGCATAACCCGAGAAAATAATTTAAGTCTTTTTCCTCTTTCCTCAACCCTGTGCTAGGCATTTAAGTCTGCAAGTGACATAATGTCAGGGTTTCTTCATCATATTTGAATTGCACCTTTACCTCAGCATACTCACTCTAATTTGGCAGCTGAATCTTAGAAATACTGATACCTCTGGCTCTATTTTTTTCATACTTTCTTCTTACCCTCTTCTCCTCACCAGTAAAGCCATTGTAAATGTTGCCTAAGTATCAATATTGCTCTTGCCATGTCTTCTCAGTCCTGGGGTTTCACTCCATTTTTGATAGCCCAAGAAGTCAGGGTTTGTTTTACAAATGGTGAATGCATTAGGAAATTTGTGACACTTTCCCTAAATTTTCTCAGCTCCAACACATCCAGAGGTCTCCATTCAAAGTCCTGAAAATGTTTTTTGGATGATTATCATCTGCTGCTCTTCATTATATACTAACTGGATAAACAAGGGTTTGTTTTCCAACAGCCTTTGGTTGGCTTTCTTTACTTTTGTCTCTGTCTCTACCTGAATATTTTGTCTAATTAATATTTAAGTTCCTCTGTTAATGTTTGTGTCCATATTCCATATCTCTCCAGTGCTTGAATCTCTGTCAGCCTAGGACTTTGGTCAGACTGAGTTACAGTTTTTGTAACCTCTCTTCCACATTGTCCTTGCATCTCATTTTTCTCTTTTTTGTTCTCATTTTGTTCTATACGTTCTTGGATCTTCTGTGTTAAGCCTTGCTTCAGTATTTTATTTTGTTCTTTATATTGTAATTCTGATGTTTTAGTATCTACTTTATTTTGCTTTATTAATTTTAGTAAGTTCTCCTTTAAGCCCTGTCTCCAATTTTTAATTTTCTCTCTTTGTTGTTCAGTCTGATCTGTAAAATTCCGCATCTTTTGCTGTACTGCTCTTCTGAGCCCTGTCTCTAACCTTCATTTTTCTCCCTCTGCTGCTTACCGTGACCTGTAAAATTCTGTACCTTTTGCTCTTATGTATCCTTCCGGACTTGTTGCAGAGTCTCACTTTTTTTCTGCCTATTCTTCATTCTGCTCTATATGTTCTTGTCTCTTCCATTCTATTTCTGGCTTTCATAATTTTATTATATTTTTTTACTTATGTTGTAATTCTGATACTGTAGCCTCTACTTTATTTTGATTCATTATTTTATTAAGGTCTGCTCTAAACCCTTCCTCTAAATTTTACCTTTCTCTTCTCCTATCTGTCAGACATCTATCTGAGCAGTCTCCATGCTCTATATCATTCTCTCTTCTGCCTTAACATTATTTTCATTCTGCATATTCATTTTTTACATCCCTTTTCCCGAGGCTCATGAATTTTTTTCTAAGGCCCTGTTTTTTTGAAAAGACATAGAAAACTAAAATACTTAATAGGCTAAGAATGAAACTTAACAATGCGATAATTATAATTGGTAAAGTGTCAATTTCTTCTAGATCCATCCCTGTTAACCTTTAAACATAGTATTACATAAAATACAAAAGGTCTTTATTGTGTTTGTCATCTTTTGTATCTATTTCTTTCCAAAATAATCAACTTTCAGCCACTATTACCTGATCTAGAATTTTCTGTACCTTTGTCTTTCTCTGCTGTTGGGTTCAGGGTACTGTTGTGGTTTTTGATTCTTTAATTTGTAGGAAGGGGTTGGTCATAGATAAACCTACAGCTTCTGCACTCCTTAGCTGATGCTGTCTTCTGTCTGTTATGCTGAGGGCACGGAGTTTGGCTGTAACCGGTTGGCAGCATGTACACCTATCCCAGGAAGCCCTCAGTTCCGAATCAAAAGTGTAGTTTGGCTGTGCATATCCTGATAAATGTGGAGATGCAAGAAACTGAGTGAGAGGAGCAGGAGTGGGGGAAGGTGAGCTTGCGCAGAGATGCCCAGAACGACCAGCAATTCCTGTGAGAAAGTGTTTGCCTCCTAAGACAGTCACAATTCTGGGGCCTCCAGTCTCTCTCCCAGGAACGAGGAGCCCCCACTGTCTGGGGCATTGGTGGTGAACTCTGCACTGGGGTGCTGCCTCCACTTGCTTGGGTGAGATTGGAGAGGAGAGAGACTATTAGTTAACTCTCTATAACGCAAGCTATGGCCCCTTAAATCAGTCAGTTCCAGAGTGACAGCCAGTGTTTGATTTCCACCCTGATGTCGCTTTAGTGTGCTGTCCTAGGCTACACGACCTGTCCATTTTCGGGGAGTGGAAATTTATCTCAGGTTGGTTTGGTTCTAAGCTGCATGATGGGTAGCAAATATAAAATGAATTTATATAATTCTAGCTAGCCTTTATAAAAGATACCCAATCCAGGTATTTTCTTCTCAAGCAGTAAGCATAGGTTGGGCAGGTTTGGAGCTATTCTAACCTAATTCTCAGCTGTAAAAGTCCCTTGTTACCTGCTATTCCTCTTTGCCACGTGCTCCTGGTCTTTCACCTCTCATGACCGCCTCTTCTGCTTCTGTCTTCTTTCTTCTTTTCCTTCTACTTGCAACCACTTCAGTCAATCTTCAAGTCTCACCTTTCCCCCTCCACTGTTCAATCACAGACCCTAGACTTTTATTAACAAGTTAAATTAAGGAGATAATTTCACATACCGTTATTTGGTGTAGATGGGGGATTTCATTGCTTGGTTATTGATGGGAAGGATCCAACCTCTAGGTGGTGCCATGTCTAGAGCATTAATCCTGAGTTGTACAAGAAAATACACTGAACAAATCATGAGGAACAAGCCAGCAAGGAGTGCTCCATGGACCCTGTTTCAGTTGCTCCTTCCATGCTCCTCCTACCTTGAGTCGTCATCATGACTTCCTTTAATGATAGATTATAAATGATAGATCTTTCCTCCTTAAAGTGGCTTCTAATCAATACTCTATCCCAGCAACAGAGGTAAACTAGGTCATATTCTTTTAATGAGTTAAAACCAAATTAAATTTGTTTTATCTGAGAGGCTATGTTTTGTGCAAATGTGTTTTTAGTGTTTTGTGTCATTTCCTCTTAAACAGTGCTGAGCAGAAAGAGTGCTCTGTAACAAAGTCTTCATGAAACTTCTTAAATATTCAACATCAAGGAAATTGGAATATGAGAAACAATGTGTTACAAAGAATTGAACAACAAGGTTTGAGGAAACTTACATACAGTACACTGCTAACTAAAGTTGTGACTAGTGTTGACATTTTTATATAACCTGCTATAATTTGTTATGAGTTCATTATTGGAAATGTTTTTCAACTACATGTTACATGCTGCAATAGTGATACAGACATTTCAAAGGCTCAGGACAGCTCTCATTCTACTTGTCAGATCAGTGCACCAAGGATGACAGACATTACTTTTCACCAGAGTTACCTGGGACAGTGGCTTTGTAGTTTATTATTTTACTCCAATGAACATTAAATATGAGAACTCTACTGAGAGTAGAGTCATCGCAAAGGGTCATTGCTCCAAACAATATACTGTTTGCTCCAGCAGAGAGAAATAAACTGTGAATTTATTCTTAGAAGTAATGATCAGGCTGTTTTATTTTACTACTAAAATGAAAAAAAAATCTGCCCAAACAATTCTTTTGAGAACATGAGTCTTAGGCTGCCTTTCTTATATATCTGATGTCATCTAATTGGTTTTTGTTATGAGCTCTTACCTGAGAATTTAAGTGTCAAGTATTCACAGATTTTAGTCCTGTTTTTCTGTTCCAGCATCCTGAAGTTTTCTTCCCTTGAGGTATAATCACCTGCTTCCATAGAGGGAAATTATTTTTTTCAGACTGGCACAGGTGTGCATCTCTCTCTCTCTCTCTCTCTCTCTCTCTCTCTCTCTCTCTCTCTCTCTCTCACACACACACACACACACACACACACACACACACGGAAAATTCTGTTATCAAATTTTAATCTCAGAAGACAAATAGAGGCATCTTATTAAAAATAAAACATGTTTTTAGTTATAGGTGTGAAAGGACTGAGTGATTTTACACCTATAGTCATCCTCTTCTTAAAGAGCCCAGCATCACTTGCAGAGTTCAAGGTGCTAAGAGATTCTAGGCAAGCAGATATGCCTGTGCTAAACCAAGGCTCCCAGAGAGGTTATCAGCTGCTATTTCTAGCACATTTGCAATTTAGTTTTTAATATTCTTCTAGGTTTGGAGGAATTTTCAACTTGTCTTTTCTGAACTATTCATTGATTAAGGAAAACATACAATTACAATACAATGTTACCTGCTGGTATGGTGTCCCTGTGGAAAATAAATACCTTTGAATTTATGTTGAGTGACTTGTTTGTGGAGTTGTTTTAGTTATTATCTGCTTCACACGGGCATAAAAACAAAATCTCTGATTTTTTAAATAGCATATTAATACAAGAGGACTTCCATTACTAAGTCTTCAGAAAATACATTTTGTGGAAATTAAAAAAAATATATGCTGCCCTTAAAAATTAGACCAACTATCTACATGTAGTTAAATAGTAATTATGTTATAATGAGGATTATTTAATATGATAATAGCACATGAATTATTACAATTATTAATTTTTCTTTGATATAAGTGTATATTTTTATATTGATTATGATATTGATGAAAATAATTATATCTACTTTGCCCAAAAGAGGTTCATGTAGAGTGAAGTCATATAAATGTACTTTCTACTTTCTTTCTTTGTTTCTTTGTTTCTTATTATTCTTTTTTCTTTTCTTTTTTTACACTCCATATTTTATTCCCCTCCAGGTCCACCCTCTGACTGTTCCACATCCCAAATATACTCCCCAACAATCCCTGTCTCCATGAGGATGTCTCTACCTCACCCCCCACCCACCAGAACTCTAAGCTCTCTGGAGCCTCTAGTCTCTTGAGGGTTAAGTGCATTTTCTCTAACTGAACCCAGACCTGGCACTCCTATGCTATATATGTGTTGGGGACCTCATATCAATCCTGTGAAATAGGATATATTACTGTCACTGTTTCATAGCTGTCAACTCACACACCAATAGGTTAACATAGTTAACTATTTATCTATTCAGCTACCTTGAAACAAGTCTAAATGGAGTCAGTAATATCTAAAGCAATGATCCAAGAAACAGCTGAACACATATTTAAGTGTTTTAATTGTTTATTAAACATATCAAAAAATAAAGGAAAATTGTAACAACAGATATAATAGTAAATTTTAAGAATACAATTTATATTTTAAAAAATATTATTATAGTGAATTATATGGGAGATGAAGGGGAGAAAATAGAGGCATTCACTCTAATCCATAAACATAAAACCCATACTTTTTATAGCTACGAATATTGAATAAAGCATTTTTACTATTGGGAGAGTCATAAAGTTTTTGTAGTTGTTTGAACTCTGATTACTGATAATGCCCAATTATATTTGGCTGTTATAGCATTTCAAAGCAAAATTCTAAATGTCTCTAAATCTCTTAATGGAGAAGGTTGTACATTAAGGCGAAATAAAATTACTATTTATCCACTAACATGAGTAATATGGTGATCACATGGTTAATGGTGACTATCAGAGAAGATTGTTATTATTATATTTCTATGTAGAAGTAAAAGCAATGAAAACAAGAAATTATCTCTATCTTAAAAAATAACAGTATAATATAATACATAAATAAAAAATTAACAAATAAACAAGCAAATAAATAAAGAATAGGCCCAAACAGCTCTTGTTTTCACTTTGCAGTATGTGAGTCTTCATCAAACTCTAGCCTATATTAGCAGTATAATAAAGAGACACACACAAGCAAGTGAAATGACCGTTCTCAGTCAAACAGCACAGGACAAAGAGGCTGGCGTGACGACTGGTGTGGGCCACGGTCAGTGCTTTTCCACCTGCCACTGGAGTGCTGACATGAGGCAGGTGCAGTAGCAAACTTACAAGCATGTCATTTGAATACTGGAAGTTCTGGAAAACTATGTGGTATGCTAGCCAAGAGCAGAAATGACAGATCTACTGGCATGAGCTGAATTCTGGTTTTGTCTTGAACTAGTATTTGATTTGGAAAAACTTAGACACCCAGGACCTTAGTATCCTACTCATAGAGATGGGATGAAGTTACCCCAGATCATTTCCATAAACACAAATATAATAAAATCTGACTAAAGAGTGAAGTTTGCTAATTTTTACATATGTGTACCTGTACATATAATTTGAGTTAATCTTAAAATATACAATCACCAATATTTACATTTAAAAGAAATATTATAGTATCAGTTTTCTTATATCAAGTAATAACCAAATACTCAGACACTTATCAAACTTAAAATTAATATATTATGATACTTTGAAAGAGAAAAGAGGGAAGGAAGGAATGAAATAAAATATATGGACCTGTATATTTTTGTGTAAAAGAATCCATTGGTATTATTTTTAGAAATACTTTTCTGTTCTCATAGACATTTGGAAATATATTAGAGTTTGTGTTGATTTTCCGTTTTGAATTTTCATATAAAATGAGATAGAAACGTTTCAAATAAGGTTCAAAATAGGAAGATTTTAATCATGAGCCTGGACCTGCTGGTGTACGATATCATTACTCGGTCCCATTACAGTTCTGCTGAAATTACTACAAATGCTGTTCAAAAAATAAATGGAAGGGAGGCACCGAAGCACTAAATCACTTCTTTGCTGCATTGTGCCATCAGTGTGCATGATTTCTACCAATAAAATTGCATTTTATTAGATAATTTACTTTGTGTTCGCAGGTTTTTTCTATCAGGATTTAGAAAGTAAAAGTCACTTTGAGTTTTGAAACATTCCCCCCAAAAGTACACATTATATATAATTTATTTTTATATATCTATAATCTGAAATGATACATTTGGTAGTGCATTTTTAACATCCAAAAATGGAAATTAAAATCGATGGTTTTCATAAGTTATATTAGATTCACCTAGAAGGATAGTTTCAATAGACTATGATAAGTAATTTCACTGGAATAAGCATCAGTGGGTCGAAAGGGTAAGACCTCATTCTAAACATGAGACTACGGGCAAAATTTGTCATCAAATAATTTTTTCTGTATTCAAAATATAACTGAGAGAATTCATAAGGAAACAAATACTTAACTTTGTAAATGTTTATTTGCATATTTATATTGATTGCATATAATTAATTCAAATATATTGGCTCATTACGTTTCCTTCTGAATAATCGTTCTAAGTAAAGTAAAAAAAAAAAAGTAGCTACTTAGAAACAGTTCTGTATTTCTCATTCTGAAAGATTTCTTCAGTTACATGGCACTTTGGGGAAAATGTGATTGTATACCTGCAGGAATGTATGCTTTGAATGGTAAAGCAGAGCACTGAGTAAAACCCACAGTGTCTTTATGCTGCAAGGAGGGAGTGGGATCGCTTCCTTATCTTGGGCTCTCTTGTTTGCTTTTCAGTTGCTGCGATTGCGGCTGTGGGAGGGCTTCTTCCCTGTGCGCTGTTGCCCATCCAAGCCTAATATGGTTAGTGTTCCCTCCCACTTTACTCCTGTGTGATGTCCACCTCTGTGCACTACTTCCAGAATTGCTTTACTTTCTCCATCTTTGTACATCTTACCACTCCGTGAAACAGATACCTTAACTTTGACAAGTGTTGATAGACCTCATTCTCAAAAGTGACTAAGTAATTTGACAATAGATTATCTCAACTAAGGTATGAATAGAGCGGAGCTTACCCGCCAAGACCTGTGCTTCTCCTACCAGGCTCTCCAGGTTCTGATTTGAAGTAGAGTCTAAGGAGTACAGCATCTGTCATATTTAACATGTCACTGTTTTTGTTGTTCCATTCAATAAATCCATATCACTCATGGAAGTACAGTGCTACTTCTGTCCGGGTAAGATCACCAATTTTGTCTCTTGAGAACCATGGGGTGTCCATAATGTGATCACAGTCTTCTCTCATCATAATTATCATGGATGCATGTGACATTGATGAGGAAACACAACGTGATAATAAATGAGATTGCATTATTTTTGATATTTGAAGTGATATTCCTATTTTGATACCACTAAAATAAAATAATAATAATAATAATTATGATGATATTTAGAATCAATGTCCTAGTCGGGTAACCTTAATTATTTGCAAGTAAAGGAAAATTTAAATAAAGAGTTGGCTTATAAATTTAATATTTTAAGATGGGTTATATAAGAGAATCTAGTTTTACATTTTGAGGGACTGCTAAATCATATTGAGATAGATTGTAAAATAATATAGACAGTTTTTTTCTTGATTAGATGACTAGAGTTGCAGTCCTTGCATTCGTGTATTACTTTCATTTGTAGTCAAAATTGTCAATAAAAGTCAGTGAATGTGCGTGTAGGTGCCCACAGCAGCCAGAATAGAACATTGGATTCATTTGTGCTAGAGTTATGGATGTTTGCGTATGACTTGATGGATTCTGGGAAATGAATTCACTTTGCATGGAGGATCAGCACGTGCATTAGCCACTGAATCAAGAGAGGCATTTTAAATTATTACATCTTTTATTTGAGACTAACTTTTTTCCTGGTGAGTGCAATTTGTGTGTGGTATGGGGCTCACAGAACTGAATGTGCCAGAGGTGATGGAATAGAGGTCAAAGATCTGAGACAGCAAGAAAAAACAAGCACACATTACTGCAGTTCACATGGCTTTTTCTCAGTCTCTTGAAAATTGTTCATTTGGAAAAAGGTTTGAAGTTACACTAAGCTCAGATTTGCTGAACACTGGAAAATGTTGGAGAAATACATTCTTCTTAGCATCAGGATTCAGTGACAAACCACATACACTTGAAATCACACAAAGGATGAATTATAAATAAAATAATATTGTTTATTTTTCTGTTATGCCGTGGAAAACAAAAAGAAAAACAAACCAACCATCCAAAGAGACCAAAAAGGTCTCCAAATTATGTTTTCTCCTTTACACATATGGCTGGTTACAGAAATTGTCATAAGCAAACTGAGCAGAATTTGTATGGTTAGAAAACCAAGATGATTTTTTTGTTAACTTTCAAGTAAATTTCATATATAATTAAACACTTAAGAGTCCATGGTTCAGAAACAAAGTTAACTACAATGAAATATTCTACAACAAAATGATTACAGGAGATATATTAGTGGATATAAAACACTTGCAGTTTGGCAGTTTGGCAGTTTGGCATGCAGATGAGAGTTCGGGTTCGCAGACAAACTGAGTGTATTAGTGCAGTGCATACGTGTAATCCCAGAGATCCTATGCTTATAGAAGGGGATACCAAAGAGTGTCCAGAAGCTTCTGGTCCAGCAAACATGGATAGCTTTCTCAATCAAGAGGAAAGTGAGAACCTTCATTGAAGTTACCACTTTTTGATCTCCATCATGAGAACATATCATTCACATATGCACACATATACACAAACATATACACACAGACATATACACATGGACTTGTGCTCTCACATACACTCATACACTCACATAAGCATTCACACAGCAAGATTTATGTACACACATCAACATGCACACACATATGCGCACATAATATTTTCAATCTTCTTTTTTCTGTTTTGTTGGAAGAAAGTGAGAGTCATGTTCTTTATAGTGGAAAACTAATGACAAAGACATTTCTTAACTTATTTCATCAAGCAATGTTTCGAGTAGGAGAACAATCTACTTGATTTTTTTGCATATATGTTTGCTGTTGAGGAGAAAAACATTTAGGTAAAAATGATGGGCTCAGGTTCACAATAAAGTGTTAATTAATACTCATATCTATGGAAGATCTGCATTTCCTAAAATGTCACCTGAATTTGTATGTATAGCAATATAAGATTTTTTCAGTTGTTGTATGAATAGTTCTCAATGAATTTTGTCATCCTCACGAACATAGAGATTTATAGACATGGTAGATCTTGGAATCTCATTGTTTTTCTTTTTGAAAGATTATTGTGAGTGTATGTGTAGTGATTTTGATCTTAATATTTTGTGATTCACATACCTTGTAACTTTCCCTTGCAGAAACACCAGTTCTTAGAAATACCATTATGTAGATTGGAGGAATACAGGGAGCTTCTTGGAGCTAAATTTAGGAAACACACTTGTGTAAATAATGATGAATAATGATAGTAAATTCATCTTATTTCAATTCTTGGTCTCAAATTATTTTTATCATTACAACTGATTTTTTTGTCATGGTATCTCAAATACAGCATTAATATTCCAAACACTTTCCTTCTTTAACTAAAATCTACTGTTTGACATAAGCTATTTCTTTGCTTTACATAAGAAGGTAAGTTAAGTACCTGAATTTAAACCACTCCCAACAGGAACCTGCTCACATAATCCTCAGAATATTTTTTAAATACTGGCTTTGTCTTTCTTACTTTGTCCTTATAGGCTTCAGTGTAATCATTGCTCCACTTCTCAAAATAAATTATTCTATTTTTCAAAAACAATATTGAATTTTAATATAGTATATTTATACTTATTATTCATAAGACATTACAATTTATTGCTGAATACATATGAAATATTTATAAATACATGTGAAATATAATGGTTCTTAAGTAGTCATTTCATTAGCATCTTAAATTCAAACCATGTGTGATTCTTGCCTTTACTCAGTAGTTTTCATCTTATTAATATTTTGACATGCTTCTTCATATGACCTCAGTGACAAAAGAAAAAGACTTTTTACATTTTGAAGTTAGAGATACTGTTTACTCCTTTGTTTTTTTTAATTTCTTATTTTGTTTTCTGATTAGAAATTCTGCACATAAAAATCGCCAATACAAATCAACTTTTGTATTTACAACTGTTTTAATTAGAGACATAAAAGATGGGTTATACATATTAATACTGTATTAACATAAAGGTTAAAATAAAGGCTAGGGAACTGAGACGTGTCTCAGTGATTAAGAGTATATATCATTCTTTCATAGGGAATGAGTTTGATCCCTACCACACATGTTGGGTGGCACCCCATGGCCTATAACTCCTGTTTCAGTAGATGTGATGCCTCTAATGTTTCCAGGAGTCTATACTTATGTGTATATACATCCAAAAGATGCACCAGCATACAGAAAATAAAAAACAAAATATATATTGAGATAAAAGAATAATTTAAATCTGAATAGAATTTGAATTCCTTGCTGCATCATAATATTAAGTTTTCCACTTAACTACCTCTTTCTCATATTAACTACATATTTCTTAGAATAGTTGTATAAATCATGCAGGAAATTTGAAACTAATAGTACTCTATCATACTTTATAAAATGTATTGTTGTATTAAAATTCTAAATGAATTAAACTTTAATTCAGCAGTGA
This sequence comes from Arvicanthis niloticus, assembly GCF_011762505.2. Taxonomy (NCBI): domain Eukaryota; kingdom Metazoa; phylum Chordata; class Mammalia; order Rodentia; family Muridae; genus Arvicanthis; species Arvicanthis niloticus. The sequence goes on along the minus strand of NC_047664.1, from coordinate 83,959,742 downwards.
GAATAAGCTTCAATTCATCCTTGGATTGCTTAGACCTTGAAAATGTTCAGTTTTTTTATTATTAGTGATCATAGAGGGATTTCAAGGAAAAGTTAAGAGAACACTTACAAATCTCATATACTATGGTGCTTTGTAAAGGTTTTTAAATATAATATTCATCATGCCATCCCCACATTGAAGGAGATTATTTTTTATGTAGAAACATTTCTTCTGAGAAAAACAATTAGGAGGTGTCAAATAGGTGATTTTTTTTTTAGTTTGTCTCTGCATTCTTGTATATATGTGACAAAAAATATGGATCAAAATTATTACCTTCTGCTAATAAGATCTAAATATCCAATAAATACTCATTTGAATGTACTCACTGCATGACTGTACACTTGCTGAAAAACGTCATCCCATAAGACAAAACTTACTTATGCAGTGTTTTGTAGATAAAACCTAATGTTCGTATGCATTTTTATGTTACAGTGTTGAGTTAACTGAGCTCTTAAGTAAAACTTCCTTCAAGTGGATAAAATTCTTCATCATATGTACCCCAACTCAACCCATTGGAATGAACTCCCTCTGTAGTGCATACTAAGATGGAATCATTACGTACCCCAAGTGACCTTGACTCACTGAGTTCTGCCTACTTCACCCTACCCTGTGCTGAGACTAAAAGCATGACCCCAAACTCCTGACTTAATTGGAGAGAATTCTGAAATGCAAAAGTCAAAAACTTTACTCTAAAGCTGTGACTAACTCTTCTTAACATTCCAGACGTAAAGTTCTCTAAATTGAACATTAACTAAAGGTTAAGGTCATTATTATGTCAGGAAAAAGTGAATGCTAAGGTACAAAAAACTGGTTTAAAGAAAATACATTGACTCAGAGTTGTGGTCCAGGCCTTTAATACTAGCACCCTGGAGGCAGAGGTCTGTGGACTTTTGTGAGCTTGAGGCCAGCTTGGTTATCATAGCAAATTTCAGGCCATCAATCTGTTACCTAGTGACACCTTATTTTAAAAGACTGGATTGTGTAAGTTTCTATGAGGAAGACACAAACGCTAATGCTGCTGTACATTTTTGAGTTTACAAAGTTTTGCCATAAAGATCAACAAAGGCACATTATAATTAATCCACAGAACAGAATAATAATAAAGAGATGTCTGTTTTCACATATCAATCTTATACATATCATCAATCTTTTAAAAGTACCTGAATTCAAAATTATCCCTCCTTCCACTATTGTACTCCATGCAACATTACTTAATTTAAAAAAGTAATGTATTGCTAAACCGTACTCTGATTAAATAAAAGGCTGTTCTTAGAGTCAGAATTTAATATTTAATCTTGGCTACTTCATTCATCAACCATTTCATCATTAGCCAGAAGAGTGCCATTAACAAATCACTGATTTTTTGTATTGCTCAGTATTCTGGAGTGTCTTACACTTATATCTACAATTTATTGTCAAATGTAAATTTATAGACAGAAATAAGTTATTTGCTGACACCTCCAGCTCTACGTAGATGAGTGTTTATCTGTTCATGAATTCTGGATTTTCCTAAGTCCAAATACTAATCTAATGACTAGAACCAGATTTTCAAGGTCAGTATTCCTTCTCCCTAAGATATATCACCTTGTTTCTTAGGATGACCTTATGTAAATTTAGAAAATTATTAACTGTTTTCCTTACCCATCACAACTTGTGTTGCATAGATTGCAATATATATATATATATATGAACCACTACCATATATATATTGCCTCTGCCAGTTTCACTTTCACCGGCTGTGTCTTGTTGAAGTTTGTTTTAATGATGCTTTAGGGGTTCCAGAACTTAATTTTATGTGTTAATGTGACATGCAGTGTGTATGTTACAGAGCTCCAGAGACACTCTGTCTAAAACAACCCCTTTTCATTACCCCCCCGACTCTCACCTCTAGAAAATAAAATGTAAGCAGTTCCTCACCAAAGTATTCCCAGATGTTTTTTTTCACATGAGTTCTGAAGTTTTATTTTCTCTTTCATATGAAGAATTTGCATTTTATTTAAATATCTATAAGGTTTATTTAACAGTAAAGGTTATTGAGGATGTAGTTTTGAAAAACCTATTATTAATATATTTACTTTTCAAGTGGGAGTCTTAAGAATGAAAATGAATCCTTGTTTGCAGAGGTAAACTGTAAGCATGCATAAGCCTATTAGATTTTCTTAGAATTCCTGCAACAAAGTCTCTGCCAGTATTACTTAGATAACAAAAGTCTCAAGATAAATTTATGTGATTGTGTTTAGAGCATTGTTGATAAGAAATAGCAATGACTGCTCTCCAGAGTCTCATTAGAGATAAAGATATATGCAACACCTATCAAACTAGGAACAACATAGTGAAATAGCACAAATTATCTGGAATGGACAAAATTCTATTTCTGTACAATTTTGTGTACCTGTTGCCACATTTTTCTATCTACCTCACTCTGTGATGAGGTGTTTCAAGTCTTAAGGGCTTTACAGGAAGAAATGCATCAAGCAAGTGTTGGTAATAAGATTAAGAAATACATTTTATCTCTAGGGTGTAGTCTTATTTTCTAAAATCAATATATATATTTAGTCACATCATTTTTTGTTTTCCCAAAAATGCATTAGAAGTAATATACAGTTTAATTTTTAGTACCTTAATGTAATACTGGTAGTTGTACTTTTTAAAATGTGACAGTAGATGTACTATGTTTATCATTGTGTTAAATCTGTTTAATACAAAACAATGTATTATTTTTATATTAAAATATATGAATATGTTTTGAATAACCCCATATACAAAACCAAAGAGGAATTTTGGTAAAGACCTTTTTAACATTGTACCTATAGCACACAATAATCATCAACCAAATTTGTAATAAAATAATCAGTCATTCTGGCTGCATATTTAAATGTAGTAATGAATGAAATTGTTAATGAATTCAGTTTTGTGGTGGGATCTTATGAATAGTAAAATCACTTCTTTTGAGTTTCACTGAAAATAATTTAAATATTTTCATATTTTCTGGCTGTTTAATGTTATATGGTTAATCATGTACCACATCAACTTGGTATTCATCAGCATAGTCATCTTCCAAATACCTGTCATTGTGTAGGCACAATCAAAACATCATCCAGTCATTCATTTCTTCATTCATCAATGTAAAAATGTGTTGAATGCCAACTCCTAATCAGATACTAGTCCGCTGATGAAATTTGTAAATGAATACTAATTACTGTCATATAAGTACCTGACAAATAGTAAAATTACTGAAGAAAAATCATACTAAAATGAAGGTATTGCACTAGAGTGTGAGAATTGCATCATGAGAGAGTAGAGCTGCCTGAAGTTGGGGATTCAGGGGGAATTCACAAGCAAAACTTAGAAAGGCAATCAATATTTGAACACGGTTATGAAGAATATACTTAAAAAGAAAACAATAAAGTCAAATGTATAAAAACCTGGAAAACTGTCTTAGAGATTTTAGATTATGTTCAGTAAGATGAATGTAAATATTAGAAAAAAGAGCATAATTTTTCAATAACTTATTATTTATTAATGACTAGAGTAGGAAGATAATTCAGTAGAATAATGTCTTAAGTAGTGTGTTTTGGCAATAAGAATATCTAGTACACTTTGGAGGGTCAGAGTACATTGCAGCACATGTCTTTACTCTTAGCTTTCTGGAGACAGAAGCAGGAGGATTTCCGTGAGTTAGATGCCAGTTTGGACTACATAGTGAACTCCAGGACAGCAGAAATCCATCGAAAAACACTGTTGATTAAAGCAAAATAAATCGAGAAAGAATAGCTAGTATGCTTTAGGAAGTAACTATAGAATAGACAGATGTTGTTTTTAAGGTACACACTTCCAAAAAATAAATGAAAGGTTGTTAATGAAGTGGGAGGAGTTCTGAGGTCTTACGATGTATATCATATTGATCTGAGCCATAGTAAAGAACACAGCTTTAATTTTCAAATTTCAAGGGACAAGGTCATTTGGTATTAGTCACAGAAAATGGATGAGAACAATTGGAAAAATCGAGAGAAACACACAGGTTTTCTGTTAGGTCCAATGACGTTGAAAGGTCCTAGAATACCTCCACAAAAGCAGTATATAAGAAGCAAGAAATACAGCTTTCCAAGAACTTAATCCAGAGCTGTTAAATGAAAGGGTGCAAATGAGTGGATAGAATGAAGACTACCAGAGATTTTGCCTGGGACTGTTGAAAATATTCATTTATAAATGTAGAGAAAAGAGAGAGAGAAATATAAAATAATGTGTAGTCACAGAATAAGAAGTTGTCAGTTACAAGCACTAGATGGTGTGAGAATGAGAGTTTTCACACAGTTGCAAATTATTGGCTAGATGAGAAATGCAAGAGAATAATATCTAGGGGATGGAGATAAGAGGCAATCTCTGTTTCTCTTGAATAACATAATTATCTGAGTAAATATGATTGAAAAGGGGCTGCTAAAGCAGGTAGGGTAAAGATCAAGAAAGTGGAAAGGGGATATATATATATATATATATATATATATATATATATTACATATATATACATAGAAAGGGGATATATATATATACTACATATATATACATAGAAAGAGGATATATATATTACATATATATACATATATATACATACATACACATATATATGCACACATATATATGTGTGTATATATATGTGTATATATATATGTATATATATATATATATATATATATATATATATATATATATATATATGGTAGGAGACAATGAACAAGAGGAAATGTTGAGCAATTAAAGCTGGAAAAGGCAGTGGCAAATGAGCTGGAAATAAAGTAAAGAGAGAATAGAAGACGCCTGGTGTGTGGTATATGAGGTAATGAACTTAAAAATAGGCTTAGATGGCTTGAGACAGTATAATCTAGATAACCCGATTTGCTGGGCATCAAAAAATAGCAGCTCAAAAAGTGAGTTCCATTCAAAATGAGTGTTGTTCTCATTTCTTATGACTGGCATGGAAATTGGCTCTGTGTTTGAGAAACGTCGATTGTATCCGCTGCTCCTGGGGAGATGTGATTGATTCACCATGTTCGGATGTGGCTAACTGCGGCTCACTTTGTTCTAGGCGGTGTGGCTACAGCAAAGCAAAGCAGGATCCAGAAGAGGAAAAGATGCACTTTCATAACGGGCACAGTAAGCAAATTGTGCAAAATAAAAGCAAGAGATTTTATTATGATGATGACCGCGGCTCAGGTTAGGCAATTTGTAGTAATTGACTAAAGCCATCGCTATAAAACAAGCAAGTACTTCTTGCATTTATGGCTCATGGCTTTGGGCAACCTTTGACTGGTTTATTTGGTTCTAAGTCAAATATTTCCATTATGATCATTAAAATAAAAATGCTTTTTTATTATAAAAAAATGCTATTGTATGTCAAATCAACATTTCAGGTGGACTCTAAGTTCCATAGAGTGTGAATAAAAATTCGTCATTAAATCACAGAATCCGGCCTAATAAATGAAAGTTTTATAGCTGCTTCTTTTTTACAGGACTGTAATAGGAATGTCCTGCTGAACAGACTCTCTGTCAGCAGTCTTGGTTCAAGTGGCCTGAAAGAGACCATATTTTTAAAGAAATGTATGAAATCCAGTTTCAATATGAAGCATAAAAATAAACTTTAGAGAGCTTTAATTGTAGTTTTTTAATATGTTTACTTTCATGTAAATGGTACACAACTTGAGTCAATTGGAGCCATACTGAGAGGCAGAGATCATTCACCTCAGTCTGTCTACCAGGACCATGCATAACATATTAAAAGCATGGCGTCCACTTCTTAGTCCTATGTCTTTGCTATCAATCTTTGAAATGGCATCCTGGTGTGAATAGTGGTAGCTGGGGCTCAGGTAATACACAGATCTACGGGAACAGACACAGAGAAGTAGAAGTTCTGATTTCCTCTTGACTTCTCTTCCAGAAGCACTAGAAGAGAGGTTGCTTTAAATGGTCTTTTAAAAATCAAAATTAATGATTTGTTAGAATATCTAAAAACATGACTCTATAGAGCAAACCAACAAATAAGCCGTTATTTTCTTGCCTTCTTGAATAATCACCATGGTCTCAATATGTATCCAAGTCCCACTCTTTGAACAGTATCCTGAAATATGGTTACACAAATACGCAATCATATACACATTTTTATGTGTGGCAGCATCCAAATTTTAAGCTATAAAAGAAAATAACTCTGTTTATAAGTATCATAAATCAGGAAAAAGCATGTTCTTGCAACTCAACCATTTTGAGAAGTAAAAGTTCAGTGACACTTGACTGTTCACAAATTCATAAAAGCACACCTGTCTTTACTACATTAATACCCATGTACTGTTACAGTTAAACTGCCAGGAGTAAGAACCTACATTGATCCGCACACTTATGAAGATCCCAATCAAGCTGTTCATGAATTTGCCAAGGAGATTGAAGCTTCGTGTATCACCATTGAGAGAGTTATTGGAGCAGGTATGTGGATGTCTAAATTCTGACCTGTAGCTTTGTGCTACAGAGTGTAATACATCAATGTCTTGCTCTTCCATAGAATATATATATATATATAATTTTTAATACTAGAAATATTACATTATATATATAATTTGTAATACTAGAAATTATTTGTTCTGTTCATTTCATCTTGACCATGTGTTTACACAATTGTCTTATTGTCTTATTCTTTTATCTTTTTTTATCAGTAGTAGGTCCTGGTAGACTATGGAGGAAGAAAAATCCAAATGAATTATAATCAGTTTATTCTTTTAATTTCTATCTAATGTTACACTTTTGGATTGTTTAGTTTAAACTAGTAAGCCCTAAGGTGTCTTTGGATCACATACAGTAGACATTTCTAAAAGTGACATTTACTTTTGTTAATATGACTGTGGATGTTTGGTCCCACTTTTAATTTATTTTCTTCCATCTGAACCTTAATGCTTCATAAGTTTATAGTTATGCTAGACTATTTATTAGAATAAGAATTCTAAATGAGTTTACACAGTGGGTTTTTTATCTTTATTACAAGGTGAATTTGGCGAAGTTTGTAGTGGACGTTTGAAACTACCTGGAAAAAGAGAATTGCCTGTGGCTATCAAAACTCTAAAAGTAGGCTATACTGAAAAGCAGCGCAGAGATTTCCTGGGTGAAGCAAGTATCATGGGGCAGTTTGATCATCCCAACATCATCCATCTAGAAGGCGTCGTGACTAAAAGTAAGTACAGTCACAGTTTGTGTGTGTGTGTGTGTATGTGTGTGTGTGTACACATCATGGCTATCTGTATAAATGATTTTGGCTTCTATATCAGTAGTTTTCAATCTTCCTAACGTTGCTACTTTTTAATACAATTCTTCATGTTCTGAAACCCACAAGCTCAAGATTATTTTTCCCGCTACTTCATAACACTAATTTTGCTAGTTAAAAATTTAGTGAAAAGATTTGTGGTTTTTGCCAGTCTTAAATGACCCTTGTGATCAGGGCTCACAGATTGATAACTACTGCTCCACATTAGAAGAACTGACCAAACAAAAATATTAATTTCTCAAATGGTACACATTTTCCATAAATTTAGTAGATTTTTCTGTAACAACTCCAAAATTTTATTTTATAAAAGTATGTTCATTTACAGTAAATTCACTGTCAAAAAAATAAAAGACAAAAATATATTTAGTGAGACAACAACACAATAAAGTAGATTTAAGTTTTTTAGTTGTAGTTATTTATGTAATTTTTGAATTTTATTTGTGAGCCTAGCTTTCAGCAACTGAGTCATCTCTCAGGACCTGTTTATGTAATTTTTATTTATTTAGTTTTGTGCTACTAGGAATTTATTGTTTATCAACAGCTTCAAAAAAATCCAAAGATTTTTTTAAAGATTATTTTTTAATTTGAAGATTTGTCTCATGCTATGTTTTTTATTCTTTAATCTTTTTTTAATTAAAGAAAAAGGAGCTTCAATTCAGAATTATCACAATTTTACATCTTATTTAAATATTTGTTAACATCTTATAAATATATTTTATAGTGTGCCTTTACATAAAGGATTTCAAATATTTTAATCTTTAGTTTCTCAGTAAAGAATTTAACTGATAATCCACTAGTCCAGGAATGACTTTCTTCCATATTCTGTTGTCAAAAGGCACATAATTTATAGTTACTACTCATAGTAACCTGTCAGAGGCCTCTTTCTGATATGACATGCATATGTCATATCAATAATTCTGAATATACACTTAGGCAGGGAAGAATGAATGAGTGAGAATCGAATGACTATAACAATACAGAAAGCATGGCTCTGTAGTCTATGAGTATTTCCTCGGGCAATGCCTGTTATGAGTTTTACCTGTACCATGCCATGACACATTTACTGTTGTATTCTGAAGTACCTTTATCTATTTTAATGATGAGGAGAATTAAAAAATGTAAACTATAGAAACTACTTTAGTTCTTAAAAAGATTAGACATATGAACAATAAAATGCTGGATAAGCTTTTAAAAATTCTCACTGCCACAGGAATCTGCTTAATAATTTTAGAGACATCAAGTGCATAATTGAAGATTGTCCAAAGTTATACATCCCACACTGTATTTAGAGAAAGCTTTAGAACAACCTCCATACTTTGTATGATTTTCATTGCATGGTTCAGCAGGCCTTGTCCTATCAATGCACATGCAGCATTGTTGTAACGTGCTATGTGTGTTATACATGTGCTTTCTTGGAGACCCATGTGCTCCTCTTATTGAAAAACATATGAGTTAAACACTAAACATAAAATCTTTCTTAATAGGATATAACAATATGTACTTTGTACTTCACTTTTAATATTTTGCTTTTTTTTCTGAAATATTCACCTCACATTCATTGTCATCACTGTCATCATTGTCAGTAGGAATTCCTTCAAATTCCTATTGAAATTCCACAAATCATGTAACACAATCACTCCTCATTCCTGTTCATCTCTTGGTCATTCCAGTGCTATCAAGATGTTTGCAATGATCTACAATGTTCCCTTATTTGGTCCAAAACACTTCTTAAAAATTTTAAGAGTTATCTTTCTTATATTTGATACAGTTTTCAATTCTCTAGCAAAACAGAGAGTCATCCTCAGAGAGGATAGTTAGTGTACTGAGTATTTAAGTAAACCTATCTAATGTAAATCTGTTTCAAAATAGCCACTTTATTTAAACAGCTAGAGCTTTACCATCATACAAAGAAGGTAAATAATGCCTACCTCAAGTGATAGCCATAGAGATTGCCATGATGTCCTTTTGTGTACTTTGGTGAATAAATCTGTGTAATCGAAAATTATATTACTGAATAGACACATATTTTCATGTATTAAAATAATCATGTTTCAGAGTAGTACTTGATGCTCTAAATTATAAAATACATTCATTCATATTTACACATTCTTGATTTATTATAGACCATCTTTATACAACCGTGTACCAAGGAACTTAACAGACACAACTTCCTATAATAACACAGGCAAAATTCTCATATGTTTTTATGCATTTGTAGCATTTATTAGTAGGAAGTCAACAAATGATCATATGCAGATTATGTGAGTTCTATTCTAAAAAACGACACTGCAGAGGAGAAGATAGTTTCCAATTTTGGTTCTCTTAATGAAATATTCTGCTTGATGTTGCTACCCAAAGGAAGGTTATGTTTTAGGAAAGCAAATGTAAAAGCTGAAAATATGTCTTTGGTTTCAACTTCGTGATCTGTGTTAGCTGAAACTGTATTTCTCTTTTTTAAATGCAGCCCTTGATGTTCAACTTAGGAAGTCTTCAACTTGTTTTCAATTTACTATGTTGCGACTTACTTTATTTGTGTCCTTAATTTCATGCTCTCTGATCTGATGCTAATTTATTCAGCAATTATTCTCAACCTGCAGCACACAGATAATGAGCCATAAGAGCAACCAACTCTTGTGATTTTTCTGATTGAAGCTGAAGCGAGGAATCTGGAGTAGCACCCCATGAATGATGTCATTGCGATCCTTCTCTTTTATTCTTGCACTGCAGGTGACAAAAGATTAAGGACCCATTTGGATTCCTTCTATGATATTTTGTTATGAAATTGCATATATATGTATACACACACACACACACACACACACACACACACACACATATATATATATATATATATATATATATATATATAATAGGAACACTCTCATAATTTAAAAATCCCATATGTTCCAGCTTAATTGATTAATTTGTAGTGCAAGACACTTTGATGGATATACACAGTGGCAATGTTTACTATTTAATGAAATCCCAGAAAAAAAAAAAGAAATAAAGACCAAAATTATGTTTTTTCACAGTGTTAAAAAATTTACTTCTTTCAATTGTGCATATATTCATAAGTTTAAAGTATGTGTATGCATGAATGTGAAGACCATTCACATTCAAACTGAGATGCTGTTTCTCAGGAACCAACCATTCTGGCCTTTTGAATTGTTTTGTTTTGTTTGCTTTTTTTCTGTTAGATAGACTATCTCACTGACTTGGAACACACCACGTAGGCTAGACAGGGCTTACAGTGAGCTCCTCAGATACCCTTGTCTTCATCTGCTTTGCTCCTGCAGCTACAAATGCAAACTACTATGCTTGTCCTCTTAACATGTGTTTTGAAAGTCAGATTCAGTCCTCATGACTGAAGGAGAAGCAACTTGCTCTTTACATACTAAGCTATCTCACCATCCTACCTGCTTAGTTAACTTTATTCCCATGGGCCAAGAAGGTGACTAAGTCAATAAATTACTCACCAGGCAAAGATGAGAACCTAAAATCAGGCTCAACTGTCATTGAGTAACTCAAGCCTCCTGCTCTTATTTTGTAATTCCAATGTTGTGTAGGTAGAGATGACCAGATGTATGGGACTCACTGGCCAGACAGTTTAGTATTTTCCTACTGCTGTAAAATGCCATAGACTCAAGAAAGGGATAGAAGTTTCTATTGAGCTAAAGCATTTTAGAGTTTTATTTATTATTTAAAATATTGTAGAAATATATTTACTTCTTTTATGAAGTGGACAAATTTAACCAAATATTAGAATAACTTTAAAGTAGCAATCACGTTGTCTTCATGTTTCCAGGATAATGAGATACTCAGATTAATTGACAATTGATCAGTAAAGTATTAGGGAAATGATGATGGACTAGAAACATTTATCATTATGATCTTTCATGTTTTATTTATTTCTTAGAGGATGATTCATTTTATTTTTTTGGATGATTCATTTTAAATAATATAATGATTTCATTCACTCTTTGAGAGTTTCACAAAGTGCATCAAACCAGATGTGTCCACCCTCCGCTTCTTGCCAGCCTCCATTTCTGAATGCTGGACTTCGTATTTCACTTATTTACCTGGTTTTCTTTTTCTTGGAAGAGACAATTTCACAGCACATGTTTTTGGTCCTATGTCTCTTACAAAGACTTCTTGTGCTTTCTTCCACGATGTTCCCTGAATCTTACTTGTAAGAGTTGAGATGTGCATGTATCATTTATGGGTTAGTTGCCACAATCAGCTCCTTTCAACTCTGCACTTCTAGCCATTCTGAATTCTTTAATAATAATTCTCTGTTAAAAGGGGATGCTTCATTAATTAAGGTTGAAAGTACAACTTAAGTGCAGATATAAGGACAAATATTTAGAATATAGTCAGAAATTAGACTGGTGTAAGAAAGTGGAGATAGTAGATTCTCCTCCAGGGTTCTTGGCCTCACCAGGGTAGCTGACTAAATTTATATTTCCAGGTATGATTCATTCCTTAGGAAATGATACGAACCCCAATTTCATGCCTTTTGATTAGCCTCCCCTCCGATATAAACGCCACTATTTCATATGTTGGAATATCTTGCATTGATGGCCATTGTGGTTGTTTGTGATTGGAGTTGGACAGGACTTAGGCTGCTTATCTTCCCGCCTCCCCCCTTCCCCTCCCCCCCTCTCCCCCAACCCCCCACCCCCGCAAAAAACACAATTACAGGTCATCCTAAGGAAAAGGCTTTCTCCTCAAATCCCAAATTATTCCTTTAAGTCTTACATCTGAACAATGTAGTTTCTTCAGCAAGGGGATCTTAGATCATGTTTAGACCCTCATTTCTATTTTAATTAGTGTTATCACAGCAGACTTCAAGATATTCTCTTTTTATTTTTCTACATGAACTTCACTTTTTTTTAACTAACGATATTTTTATTGGATTTATTTAATTTACATTTCACATGTTATCCCCTTACCCGGTTTCCACTCTGCTAACCCCTTATCCCATCCCCCTCCCTCTGCTTATATGAGGGTGCTCCCCCACCCACCCATCCACTCCCACCTCACTGCTTTGGCAATTTCACAGCAAATTCTGCTCACCTGTTGCCCTCAGACGTTATCAAGCAGTGCCTTTCTCCTACGTTTCAGTCGGGACAAGCAAACACCTTAATTACAGCGCACACTTAACTTGATGAAATTCTGCTGTATTCCCACGCTCCCATGCATTCTCTTGCAGAAATTCTACGAAATTATTTTGCCCTTTCATGTTACTTCGTTCAGTAGCTTCACTTTCACTTGCCCTCCAATTTTAATTCACTGTGACCTTCTCCATGGGATCATAGTCACTTACTGTCACTCTTCCTTCAAGCCTGAATGTCTGCATGGCAACAGGTTGGTACTCTATGATGCAAAATAGCTACGTGAAGTACTATCTCCAGATCCAGATCAGCATGCCAGCTCAGAGGGCAAGCTGCAAAGGAAAGGAGCTCTTTCATTCTCATTTGCATGTTCCCAATCAAAGCCCAACCTTACAGAGGTTTCGCACATTTGCTAAAGGAGTAGCTCCCAGCCAGAGGCAGTCCTATAAATGGCTCTAGCATTTATTATTTATTATTTATTAGGACTGCCAATTGTTCTAGCCAATTGTTCTCACTGTACATTGCTCTATATTTACATTTGCACCTGGTTTAACACCTTTATGACAGAGCAAACTACTTCAAACGACTGTATTTATAATATCTATCTATCACAGGCTACAACACTGAGTACTTTTAAGAACTCACATAAAGGATAAACCATTAAAATGTATAATAGATAAAATTTGTTTTGAATGTTCTTAAGCTTCTTTGGCCCTATGTGCTACATATGATAAAATTAGGAGTTAAGCTACATACACATCAGGTATGTACTTAGGGACTGATAAATAATGATTCAAAAATACTTAACTATTTTTTATATTCAAAGAGCAAAGAAATGGGCTATTTGAATGTTACAGATGAAAACCAGGGAATGTAGCCATCCACTGATGCTCAGGTTTGGTTCTCAGAAGATGACCTTTGCTTGGGTACAAAAAGCTCAAAAGTGAAAGTATGCTATAGTTTAGATGTTTTATAGTGTAAAAATCTACACACTATATATTCTATTGGGTTTACAATAATATATTACTTATTCAATCATAACATTATTGGGTATATGAAAGAATAAATAAATTCCATTTATATAAAAATGTATAACTAATTCAAATAATGCATTTCACATTGTTTTTATTCTATGACATGGAGATAGGTCAGTTAGTGAGACTTGCCTTGACACACAGAATGGGAATCACAATTCAGTTCCCAGTACCTACTTACATAGCCTAGCCTGGTGGTCTGTAGCAGTTTTCCAAGCACTGAGCAAGAGGAGGCAGGCAGATTCTGTGGAATCACTGGCCAGACTGCCCCAATCATATTTTTGATTTGGTACTTGTTTTTTCTCTTTTTAGGATAGCTGCAGTCATTGAAGAAGTACATGCAAAATAATTTTTTAAAAATTAACAGCAGATATTCTTTCTAAAGAAAAGTAAGTTCCAATCATTTAGGGAAAAGAAATAATCTGTAACAATAGATAATAGCTGAATAACAAATCATTGTTAGGAAGGACTGATTTTAATTCACAAGAATTTCATTATTAAAAATGTTACTGGCTTTGAGGTTTTAGACTCTATACCTTCTTTAAAATAATTATTATAATTAGAACTAAACTTAGTTGATAATTTATTAATATCCAACTTCTGAAATATCAACGCAAACAAGTTTCTTGTAGCCTGAGAACGCCCATTTTTGAGAATATTTATGTTAATACACTTAAATGTTCTTCAAAACGTTTTGAATTATATCTTTAAAAAATTATCATTTCATCTCAGATGAAGCATATCGAGATTTGTTTATTTAATATTGGCTCTAATTAAAATTGCAGAACTTTACAGCTGATTTGTCATAATTTGTCAGACAGCAAGTAATCACTCCACAGAGTTAAAATGTATACGAATATTTCTACCTAGTAATTCTGTAGCTTGCTAATTTGTTTGTCTGCTTTGTTGTTGTTCTGTTTGCTTTTCTCTCTCAATAAGGATTATCTATTTCAATTATGGGAAAACTGCCTTATTTTTTGGTTGTCAGTGACCATTAATACTTAAGTAGCTCTACTACATTAAACCTTAGTTTTTCTTAAGATTAAAATAAAATCATTTTCAAACTGTTAAGGGTCAGTACACAAAATGGAATACAAGCTAAATACTGTGGAACAATAAAATGAAACTGTAGATACATAGCCATAGACAGGGGTATACATTTAGTCCTCTGCCACTTAGAAAGTGTTTCTAAAATAATCCCTATGACATTTGTTTTCTATTGAATTATGATACCTCTAAATGAAAGGCTCCCTAATAGCCTGAAGTGGTGTCAGTGTTTATTGATGAGCTAATGGCTTCATAAAACCAGATAGTATAAACACAAGTAACATAAGATTTAACTACAGATTTGTGATGTAGCCTTGTTTAATGTTTCTCAGAACTAAACTTGCCTCTTGGGTTATTGTTCAACTGCTAGATCTATTTCAATTGACTTCACTGGGGACACATATTTTCCATTTCTAACAAGATTACAGGCTGTGCCTCTGCTACTTATCATGGTCCACACTGTGAAAAGCAAGAACTGCACTGAGATTTCACAGAGATTTCTTTAAATAACTTTGGCATATGGGTAGCAAAATCGCACGATGAGAAAAGCAGTATTCTACCTTACTTAAGGATGGATAGTAGATTTTAGCATGCACACACACACACACACACACACACACACACAAACACACAAACACAAACCAAGCATGTTTTCTGTCATCTGGAATTCTAGATTCACAAACTCAATCAAGTACAATCATCAATCTGAGACCAGCATGCTACACATCAAGTCTAGCAGAAGTAAAGTACAGAATGAGTGCCAACCTTGTTCTCAAAACAAAGAAAACAAAATAAAACAACCAAAAATTCAACAACACACCAATTCATTTTCGAATACATAATTAAAAGTATGTACCGAAAGCTACCTTCCAAAAGAAAAAAAAAAAAAAACCCTTTAGCTCATTATCACTGACAAAATGCTCTTTAAAGGATGGCTTCAACTTCCACAAATAATTCCTGCACAAATGAAAACTTACTGAGTAGCAAGTCCTAGTTCCTTCTTCTCGTAGCCCTTCATAAAAGCAAACTACATTTCCATTTTTACATGTATTCCTTTTAGCCTGAAGAACCTTACATAATTCTTACAAGTGAAATGGGAATTCATTTCATAATAGATTGCCTTTAATATGTGTCAGGACAGGGAGCTTGAGTGAAGGGAGGGAAGTATAGACAAACAGATATATGCAGACAGGGACAGACACAGAGACAAAGACAAAGAGAGACAGTGAGAGAAACAAAAGGAAGATTATGAGAGAAGTTCAATTCCTCCAGAAAGGAGTCAATGTTTACATACTTGGTATGATGCAGTCGTGATCAGCAAGTCCATATAAGGACACAAAAAATTGCACATATGTTAGAGCATAAGATAGATTTGGTCTAGAAATATGTATTTTAAAAATTATCATCATTTAAAAATAATATGAACATTCCTTATATCTCCAGCTCTACTTTCTACAATGCTTTCTCTGGTCAACTGTAGTAACAGTCTTTTTGAACCTCACTTGATCTCAGAACTGATTGTCATATCACTATTACAGAACTTCAGTGACAATTAATGGCACAGTTTCTTGTAAAGCTAAGAATTTAATAAATTAATAAATAATAGCTAGCTTATGAACATCAATAATAAAAGCAGATTCCACAAATAATGTGCCTCTTTTGCATAGATCGCCTGGGGTAGGTCCTCGGGAAATAACACAAAGCAATGTTGAATATCGTCTGTGATTAAAGTCCTGTCTTGATATGCTTTATAAGTTCTTTTTATATGGATTTTTTGATAATATGCTTTCAAAATTATTGGCAGATCTACACCATTTCTCTTCTTCCAGCTGGATAATGAAAAATGATTTATACACTTTTATTGAATTTACAACGGTTAGAGTAAGCCATGGTAATTATTACCATGTCAGTTTTGCTGGATAGCAGCAACTGAGACAAAACATAAGCCAAAATAAATGTAATTAGCATTAAAATGACTCAGGCATAAAAAAATAATCGAATGGAACCTGAAGAGTCTTATCCTTATCAACAAAAGAATCTTGTACTTGTTTGCAAACATCCATTTTAATTGCTTTTCCATCATCATTGAAATTAGAAATTCATTTTGTGTCTCGCTCATACTTCTCAAATTACATTTTTGCTTTTGACATTTCAACCTGCACTATCATACCTAATTAATCTGACTTTTAAAATTAGATAATAGTGGTTGAAAAAAAATCACTTAGACAAGCCACCTGTCTCATTTGAAAAGAACCCCCCTTTTTTTCTAAACGTGTATTTTTTTCATTATTAGTTGCCATTCTGATTATAGAGGTCTTTTTTTACAATATGATTTTTCTCTTCTAAGTTTGGAGAACTGGAGGTGAAATTTAAGATACAAATTTACAGGAAATGAGATACTTTTTTGTAAGACATCTGTCCCACTTCTGCACTCTAGACCTTGGTACTCCACAGTTGTAAACAAGGTTGGCCTCCTGCAGATTTTATATCCAAGGTTTCAACCTGCTGCAGATGGAAATTGCCTGGGGGTGGGGGAGAGTTGCTTCTCTCTTAAACAAGTGCAGGCATTTCCCTTGCAATCAATCCTTTAAAAAATGAAACTATTCCCATAGCACTTACAATGTATTATATATGGTAAGCAATCTAGAACACAGTAAATTCAGGATGTTCATATGCCATTTGTAAATAGCATGTAATTTTATATAAGGGACTTAAGCAACTGCAGACTTGGTTATATGGGAGTGTTGAAACAATGCTTGACGGGTGCTAAGGGAAAATTGAGTCCGTTATTTATCTCTAATTTGTAACCACTACTAGTAAGTCTAAAATACACAAAGGCAGGCAGAGAAAGTAAATTACAAGGTGAAAAGAAATTGAAATTGCTTTAAGAAGATACAGTGCAAAGTACCACAAATCAAAGGTTATGGATACATAAGGAAAGAGCAGATACAGAACAGTGTTTTTCTTTCGTCGTTTTGATGTCTGTTTGTGACTATGAGTTAAATCAGTCTGTGATCTGTACAAGTCGGTCGGAATTCAGTTCTCGTAACTTATTGTAAGAGCAAAACCCTCTGGATCATTTCTGTAAGGGAAGGGATGGATTAGGTGGATTTAAAGGAAATAGCCTAACTGAGGGAAATTTTTGAAAACTTGGGTTGATTTCCAAAACTTAGGAAAGTCTCCGAGTCTCGTCAGCGATTACCTCCAGCAAATGCATACCCTTTTAGCCCTATTTTAGATGCAATTTATAGAAATACTGATACGTTGTGTGATAATGAGCTAATGTTAGACTACGTTCCCACATATTTCTGTCTGGTGAGAATTCAACTTTATGCCCGGTAAGCAGTGTTTTCAAAAAGCGAGCAAATATAACAGACACGTTTTTGTAACAAGATTCTTCAGTGGAATAAAGTCTGAAACAGCTTTGATGTTAGTGCCTAAGCCGTTTGTCTATCAGACCTGGAGGAGCACAGGAATTTTTGATTCTTGAAAGAAAACTGATTCATAAAACTACAAAATCCAAAATGATCTCTGAGGTATCAGATTAAGACTCAAAGAGCCCCAAACACGGTTCTTCTCATTTTAATATCTGCCTGACTCCTATTAGAAGAACCTTCACTATCATTAAATAAATTTCAAATTGGCAGTTCTGATTATAAGAATAAGCTACAAATATTTATTGACTTTTCTTCACGTTATGCTGACATAACTGCTGAAAATGTTTATTTTAATGCTTACCAGAGTCTCTCGCCAGCTGTCCTCCTTTGTTGACTCCCCCTTTCCTCCAGTCGCCCATTTTCAGTTCTCACGTCACAGATATTCCAGTGTTTTCTCTTTCATATTCCTGCTTTCTCTTTATGATTATTCAGTGCTTCACCTCCCACAGCACCCTTTCTAATCACTCCCTTTTATGGACCTTTTTCTTCTATTTGTCCTGTGTCTACACACATACACAGACACACACACACACACACACACACACACACTACACATGCACACACACATATACACCACACTATACCACACACTATTGTAAGTGTAAATCTAAGTTCCGTATATGAGAGAACATCTTACAGATTCCTATTTCTGCATCTGTCATTTTTTATTTAACAATTATTTCTATTTCCACCCATTTTTTTTGCAAATGTCATATTTCATTTTTGTTGCAAGAAATTTCATTGCTGATGCCACATGTTATTTATCCAACAATCTCTTGAGAGATATCTAGATTGTCTCTCTTTCCTAGCTGTTATGAATGGTTGAGCATCAGACATATGTAAAAATGTTTCTTTATGACTAAGAGTCTTCAAATAGAATAGTAGAACTCGATCATTTTGTTGTTCGATTACTAGTTTACCATCCTGATTTCCACAGTCACTTTATCAGTTTACATTCCTACCAGCAGTGGATAAAGTTTTATCTTTCCCTACATCATAACCATCATCAATTTTTGTTTCACAATTCCTGACTATTAGTACTTTGAAGTCTAATTGTAAAACAATAGTCCTTCCTTTCCTCCACGTATTTCATGATATAAGTACAGAAAGCAAGGAGTTATTTCCATTTTTCAACTTGAATTCTTTTTATGATCTACCTGGGCATATTGGTCAGACCCTTTTGAATGTTAGCCCCTTCTTATGACAATTTCTGGAAATATATCACATATAGTGTTTTAAAGGAAGAAATTGTTAAGCTTTAAAGAGGACAAGAAAAAAATTTTCTGCCTTTATAATACCATAACACTCCATTAAAAAATAGCCATTAATGCACTTCATAAGAACATAATCATCTGAGTGAGAAATTAAACTGTCCAACTTAGGATGCTAAACAGTGCATTTCAAATAATGAAAAATGAAGAATTCTTTCCTTCTATATAATTTTGTCAGATTTTCTATAGCTAACTTTGCACTTATATAGTCTGCTATGTTTAAGTATGCAAACTCTGTCCTGAACTCATCAATTCCTAAGTAAAAGACTCATCTTGAGAATATTATTAAGTCAATAACAGTGCTGCTCATAGTTTTGTAAATCCACTTCTATTAATAAGAAGTATAAAATATAAAATATAAATAATGGATATAAAAGTTAGTAAATTTTTTGTCAAAGATATTTTCTAAACTCAAGATAGTTTAAATTAATTAATTTTACCGAAAGTATTTTCAGTGTAAAGTAAAATGTTATGTGTTTTAAAAATTGAGATTATTATGGAATTTTAAATGTGAATTTTAAATATTTTCTCATCATACAGAGAGAATTTTGTTATTTTTTTATTCTCATTATTATATAGACATGTAAAAAAATCACACAAAATTCAGTGGTGATAAGATAGGATTTATTAAGGGAGGCCACCTACATCTATCAAGAATACTATCTCAGAGATAAAATGTTTATCAAATTTACAAAATAATACCAACAAAATCATGTAGCCAACTTGTAAATATTACACTAACTTCTTGAACAGATACTTGAGGGAAAATCACATTTCTGAGATAGACACCATGATTAACATCATTGTAACAGCTGAAAAACCAGGCATAGAAGACTTGTCCAAGCTCATGTGATTCATGTGATACTGAGTATATTAATCAGGTTACTCCAGGTTGTCAAATAAAATCGGCAGCAAATTTAAACCAAATTAACTCATGTGATTTTGGCTCCTGAGGAGGTATATGACATACTACTGTGAAACTGAAAGCCCTTGACAGTGCTAGCATAATGACCTTTGAATCAGAGGTCTCAGAACAAAGGATGAGTGTCTGCCCCAGGGGCCTGAGTATTAATTGGGGAGGAGGAGCTGGTAGTATCAGATCTAGAGTTCTGATCCCCTAAGCAGCATGAATGTCCATCTAAGCCTTTTTCGGAAAGTCTTTTTCTCATTTGTGTCCATTCCTTTGGGAACAGCACACACTGAGAGTTGATCTCCATGATTACAGCTATGCACCAATCTCTGAAATGCTCTGATTGACAAACCCAAAGTAGTTTTCCCGCTGCCAAAAATTCTTTAAGCTGCTCTACTTGAGACCTAAAATTAAATATTTTACTCAACAAGGGCCTAGCAGCTTATCTTCAGAGTCAGTGTGGAAAAACCCCTGTCTACTTGTATAACCCAGGTATAAATCTCTTCCATCATGTGAATCTCTTCCATCAGATGTGATCATTTCTAAAACAACCTTCACATACCTCAGAGAATTAGAACAGGCAATTGTGGAAAGTGGCTTGAAAAACATGACATGCATAGTTGAGAAAAGGAAGAAAAGAAGTCTTAGAAGAAAGATGTAAAGGGCAAGAAAATATATTTCCTGAGTTTGTATTGAATGGATCATAAATAGGACAGTTAGATAAGATCATTTTTAAGATTGTTGGGGAAAAGCATGTTCTAGGTACTTTGGTGGGTATTATTGCTATATTGTACAATTATCTCAAGTGAAGTAGAATTATCACTTTTTACACATGAATCAGTATTGATTTTGGCAAATGTATGTATGTTTCTTAAATGCAATTCTATTCCTTCACACTATTTTCTCCTTGATTTAATATCATCATAGAGTAAACCGTCATCACATAAAAAAAAAAATTATGTCCTGGGGCTGAGGAGATGGCTTCGTGAGTACATGTGTGATATACAAGAATAAGTACCTGAGGTCAAGTTACCAGCATCTACAAGAAAATGACAGCAATGGCTTGCTTGTAAATCCAGTGTTGGGGAGCAGAAATAGGCAAATCCTAGGAGTTCCCTGACCATCCACTCTATTTTATTCACATAAAGCTACAGGCTCAATTCAATACTCTTGCACTGGTTAGTTCTTTCTCAACCTGACATAAAGACTAAGTACTTGAGGGGAAATTTTGATTGAGGAAATGTCACAATCAAGTTTGGTGCATAGGCGTATCTGTATGTCTTTTTATATTTTTCTTGTTGGTAGATGTGAGAGAGCAAACTGTAAACGGTATCACTCCTTTGCAGTTGTCCGGAGGAGCATAAGCAAGGTAGCTGATTGTCAGCCTGGGAGCAACCCATTAAACAATTTTCCTCCATAGTCCATGCCTCTTATCCTGACTGACATGAATTCTCTATATGTTGAAGTATTCTCAGGATATATAAAGTCTAGTGAACTCCTCAAGTTGCTTCTGGTCAAGCTTTTATTGCAGCAACAGAAACAAACAACCTTGCCTTAGTTGGTTAAGAGAGTTTTAACCATGTTATATAGATATTCTTCTTAATTCTAGACCACACAGATGAATCCACGTATTCTCATGCACAAGTTCATTCATATACAAGTTCACACACACGTTTGTGTGTATGTGTGTATGTGTGTGTATGCAGCTAAATATAACAACAGTGGTGAAATGAATATATATTCGCATGTGCAAAACCACAACCACACACACAAATATATAGAGACTGCTAAAATATCTGGCTTCTCTATCATAGATAATAGTTTTGTAGGATTCTGTCGTTGATGTTGTTTTGGTGTTAGTATCGTTTCCAGAAAAAGAGAGAAAGAATATAAGATTGTGAGTAGAGGGAGGATCTGGGAGCTGTTGAGGGTGTGGGAAAAACATGACCAAAACATATATTATTAAAAAATAATATAGAAATACTTAACCAAGAATGTAGCCCTCTCTCACCACACTTGGCTCCTCTGTGTTTCTTTCCAGGTAAACCTGTGATGATAGTAACAGAATACATGGAGAATGGCTCCTTAGACACGTTTTTAAAGGTAAGGATTAGCCTTAGTGTAGCTACCTATTGCCATATGTATATTCTTCATGAACTGAAATTAAAATTGAGCAAATTTAATGGTAAAGTTTTAAATAGATTTAAAATAAAATCGGCAACACCATTACATGCCACAAGTAATGTGTATTTGTAAGGTACATATTTTTCCCAGAAAACGTATACAAACCCATTTATATGCTCCTATAATTTTATTTAAGTATATGATTACTTTAAAGAAAATGAAAGTAGGGATGAATAGAGAAAAGAAAGGATCAGAGGTATTGGGGTAAATCTCCAACCCAAATAGAACCAATCAAAAAAGCACAACTCAATAATTATGAATATAAACTGCAAGCCTAGATTGCACAGATTTACCACTACACTCTTTTATTCCCCAACTATGAGATCCCTTATAACTTGCAGTTTTTCCAGGCCATATCTTTCTCCTCCATTGTCCTCCACCTCTCTCTCCTTTGGTCTGCCCCACCACCTCCTCTCCAAGCATCTGTTCCCCTTCCTCTTTTTCTCTTCTCCTCTTCCTCTCTTTCTCTCCATTCTCCACCTCCTCTTCTAATACCTAATTACCATGCTCCACTGCGAATACAATGTAGCAGAATAAGTATCCTGCTACATGGAGGTAAAAACAGAGAAAGAAAGAAAGAAAGAAAGAAAGAAAGAAAGAAAGAAAGAAAGAAAGAAAGAAAGAAAGGAAGGAAGAAAGAAAGAAAGAAAACAAAACAAAGGACAGTAAAAGAATAATAAAAACAGCAAATAAAGTTCATACAAATACCCAAAGTATTGAAATACTTTTATCTATTCTCTGTCATTTTTATACATGTATATGATGGTTTTGATCCTATTCATCCCCACACTTAACCATGTTTCACTCGCAGTGATCACTTTCTTTTTACCAGCAAGTTCTCACTCTATTAGATTGTCATAAATTCTGACTCTAGTAGATTGTCATGGTGTGTGTGTGTGTGTGTGTGTGTGTGTATGTTTGTGAATACATGGGTTTGATGTGTGCATGTATGTACATGTGTGGGAGAGTGTATGTGTGTGTTGCTGTGTGTGTGTGTGTGAATACATGGGTATTTATACATGTGGGAGAGTGTGTATGTGTGTGTTGCTGTGTGTGTGTTTTGTGTGTGTGTGTGTGTGTGTGTGTGTGGAGAGAGAGAGAGAGAGAGAGAGAGAGAGAGAGAGAGAGAGAGAGAGAGAGAGAGAAATAGAAAAGTCAAGTCACTTGCTGGAGTGCACAACTTGCCAGTAGCTACCACATTGAAAAAGATGTTGTGTTTTCCAGCTAATTCTCAAAGAGGGAATAGGCTTTGTTGATACCCTCCCCTATACTATAGAATATTGAATATAGAATATAGAATATTGAATAATGCCATGTTGTTCAGATTTTGTGCATGTGACCACAGCTACAGTGAGTTAATTAGTGCTGTGACTAAGTCATGTTTAAAAGACAGAACTTCATAGCACTCCTCATTCTTTATATCTTGCACCCTTTGCCACCTGTCTTTCATTGTGTACCTTGTCCTGGAGTGGGTGATATAGATGCACTCTATATCAACATGTATGGTAATGAACATTGAAAAAATGTATGTAAAATGTTCACGTGATATCAAACTAGAGTCTGTAAAGCATTATTATGTGTCAAAGGATCAGCAGAAAAGTGATCTGCCTGAGATTATAGCTAATTTAATCATGCATTCTGGGCTTCAGGAATCAAACCATTATATGTACATCTGCTGGTTTTAAATATTGATATCAAGTCACTTTATTTGTAAATAGCTTGTTTAAAGTAATTTCACATTTTCATATCTGAGTAACTTATAGTCTGTAAGTTTATAAATTAAGTCAATATAGTGGGCGTTGCTTCTTATTGAGGAAAAGGACTGCTATGAAATTGTTGGCAACTTTGAAAGAGTCTGTGAGGAATGCTTGTCATGTTTCATTATTATGTAAAGTTTCTATTTTAATCCTCAAGCCACACCAATGTACCACAATATTACCCGTTTACATCTCTTCATCTGCTGGTTTTCCAGTCTCTAAGAGTTGCATCATCAGTTTATTCAAAGTGATTCAAGCAATTAGTGAAGCTTTATGAGTTCACTTAACTTTATTGCATCTAATGTCTTTGAAAAAGACAACAAATTTCCAGAAAGTGTTGATATTTTCCCACCCAGTCATCAGTAATTATCCCTGCTTGCACACACCCTGCAGAACGCCCTGCATTTTCTCAGGATATTCCACCTTTACCCATCTAGATAGCTTTTTTAAAAAGTACCACAAAGTATACTCAGTGTTAACCAAAGTTGGCACTGGGTTGGAACAATGAGCAAATTTCTCTGAGGTTTGACAATAACGAAGATGCAGTGCATAAAAGAAAAAGCAAAAGTTGACACGGTTTGAGTATTCAAGTAATTATTGGTGTTATAGACTCACATGCCATCAGAGATATTACCAAGGCAAAAGTCAAAATGTTTACCTCTTGAATAGAATATGTAATAATCTATCATTTTTATGTATCTTCTTTATATTGCTTTTATACACATTTGTAGTTTATGGCAATTAATAATTAAAGGGTTACATAAAAAATTCTTATAAAATGATAGCATGACTATTAAAATTTTTTTCTTGAACAACCCATCACCAGACTCTGAGTATTAGCTATGAACCCACTTTGGCTTGAATATATATTTTCGTAACGGAAATTATATCCTTAATGTATTTGAACATATTTGTATAATTCCTATAGATTTTGGTTTACAGCTATATGCAAAGCATACTTACACATTTATTTGTTTACATTTTTATTTAATGGCTTCCTCCTTGTATATAATGAATTTTAGTTCTTTACATATTCTATTACACTATTTCCTCCCTTTTTTCTCCCACTGAATCCTCCTTTCTGAAATGCCTATGTTTGCAGTTTCTCTCTCTCTCTCTCTCTCTCTCTCTCTCTCTCTCTCCTGTCCTCTCCTCTATCTCTCTCTCTCTCTCTCCTCTCTCTGTGTGTGTGTGTGGTGTGAACTGAAAGAGTTTTGAAGGACTTTCAAAAGTCTTTGCTTCATTTGACCAGATCACTATAATCACTTAAGTTTGTGGTTTCTAATATTTTTCATCTTCTTGAGTAGAAATTGCATTTGCATTTTGAAATGTGTTAACATTAATTTGAAGATTGAAAGAAGGCGGTTTCCAAATTTTCCTCCTGTGAATTGTACCTCTAGCCTAACGTTACACTGTCTTTGCAGAAAAACGATGGGCAGTTCACTGTGATTCAGCTTGTTGGCATGCTGAGAGGCATCGCTGCAGGAATGAAGTACCTTTCTGACATGGGCTACGTGCATAGAGACCTTGCTGCTAGAAACATCTTAATCAACAGTAACCTTGTGTGCAAAGTGTCTGACTTTGGACTTTCCAGGGTACTGGAAGATGATCCTGAGGCAGCCTACACCACAAGGGTAAGATCTAACAGAATGCATTTCTCACATACTAGACTAGAGTCATTTAATTTTTAAAGATGTTAAAAGAAGTAGCAAAAAAGGCATACCTCCAAAAAGGCCCAGAGCAGACAGAGAAAAGATAAGAGAATCGAGAGAGAAAATAGAAAATCCAATTCTACATTCTTTTAGTACAGCAAATTCAAATGTTAAACTTATATAATTAAAGTATTTACTTTCCAAATCTCAGTAAATTATTATTTTTTTCTTAAGGCCATTATGATGGTTAGTTTTATGTCAATGTGACTCAAGCTAATGTCACTGTAGAGAAGGGAGCTTCAAATGAGAAAATGCCCTCATAAGATTGGCTTGTAAGCAAACCTGGTAGGCCTATGTTTTAGTTAGTTTTTTAGTTAGTAATTCTTGGGGAAGGGCCCAGCCTATTATAGGTGGTGTCATCCCCGGGATGGTGGTCCTGGGTTCTATAAAAAGCAGAGTGAGTAACCACTACAAGGAACAAGTCAGTAAGCCCCACCCCCCCGGCCTCTGCATCAGTTCCTACATCCAGGATCCTGCCCAGTTTGAGTACTTTTTCTGATGTCAGTTGATGTCAGTTGATGAACAGTGATGTGTAAGCATAAAACAAATATATCCTTCTCTCCCCAAGTTGCTGTAGTGTTTTTATTGCAGCAATAAAAATCCTATCTAGGACATATGCAAATAACACAAATTCTGAATTCATAAAGATTCAATGTCTGTGTGTGTGTGTGTGTATTTGTGTGTGCTATAAAGTATTTAAAGTACAATGCAAATTAAATACAGAATTTCTTATATTAAAATATATATGTTTACTTGATATATTTATGAAGAAAGGGTATGGGTGTATGTATATATTAACACATATAAATAGTATTACTGGAAAATTTAAATTATCTGTAGTATGGTGTCTTCAATTGTGAAATAAGTAAAAAAAAAGTATTTTATTCATCTCAAATTTATGTGGTTGGAAAACAAATTTCACTTCTTGTAAAAGTTTTAATTTTCTGGAGCTACTGAAACGTCTCACTGCTTGATTTAAAATGGATAAGAACTATTAAGCCACATCTATGGAATACTAGTTATTACAGTATAATAGCTATCATAAATATACAGCTTATGGCCAACAAATTCTTCCCTGAAATAATGTGATACAAAATTAGCCGAAGAAAACAGTGACTATTTTTCTAAAGAGAATTTGTGTACCTGTCCATTTGAACCTTTTAATAAATGTTTAGGGAATTCTAAATAATTTCAATATTATCACCTTGGTACCCTCAATATCTAAGTATTTTTTAAATGAACTATCTTTGTTTCAATACAGAATGACACTCTCATCATCTCTAATTCATAATTTATAATTTGTGTATTCCATGTCTTTTTATAAAATTATAGGGTAAAAATTGGTGTCTAATAAGAAGTTCTTTAAGAGATTATGTGGTTAGTTTGTTTCATTTTGCCAACTTGGACTTGTGGCACATAGATTTTTTGAGGATTTGTAACATGGGGAAAAAAGCAAAAGTAATTTGTTTAAGCAAACAAAGACTTCCAAAGGTCATTTCACTAAATCAATGAATTAATTGATGAGGCGTTTCTTCTCTTCGGACACCATTACTACCATCATTTTCATTAAATGAAAACTCAATGAAGAATTCTCCTGGGGTTAGAGTTGCACTTAATAAAGTTGGCCCGTGCAAGATCAAGGTTATGGAAAGTCCATTGCTGTTGTGATGGATGGGTGTCTTAGTTAAATTAAAAGTAGATTTTCTCCAAGGTCCTTGTCACTGTGTTATGCAGCGGCACGTGAAGAATAACCAGAGGCCCTAATACATTCAAGGCTTCCTTCTACTAAAGTAGTGTGGCGGCAGTTTGTAGAAAACATGTGTAATGAGAAATCATCGGGTCCGTGGATCTCAGAAGTTAGTGATGCGCACGCACTGTTCCAGTAAACAGTAGAAGGATTTAGGGATGAGACTCAGCATGATCAATAAAGCACACATTGGAAAACGTAACGGTTTCCCAGCACTCTGGATTCTCAGTATACTAAGACAAGCCGACGGCTGGGAGTCACAATCTCAAGGCCGGTCTAGTCACAAAGCAAGATTTTATTTCAAAATACAGAGCAATATAAATGTGATCAACAGCTGGAAGTGGTGGCAGCTGTTACGAGCACACACTGCTCTAGTAAAGAACATGAGTTAAGCAGGAGTTAGGTTCCTAACATGCACATCAAGCAACCTAAACCACCTGTGACTCCAGCCCTGGGCGATCTGGGACCTTCTGCAGTCCCACCATTCATGGGCTCTCCCCGTCCAATAAACAAAAGTAAAAATAATTTAAAAATAAATAAATAAATAAATAAATAAATAGACACATGAAAATAAATGAAAATAAAATAAGCATGTCTTGTACGTTTGTGTGTTTTATATATGCTTACTAGGCAAAACAACTTCCAAAAAATATTTCAGATGTATTATCATGAGTGCGTGTGGTGTGTGTGTGTATAAATACATTAAATCTAACTTTTATTCCTTCCAAAACTTTGATCATAACCTTAAACTTATTTCCCCCAAAATCTTGAAAGTTTGGTTTTGTAATGGAAATTTCTCTCTCTCTTTTTTGTTTTTTGCTATTTTTTATTATTCTTTTTCTACAATGAATATTCTTTTTACAAGAAAATCTCTGAGTCTCTTTCAACAGGTACTAGCAAGTAGATAGAATAACTTTAAAATGAGATTTTTTTTTCTGAATACCTCAAGCTCAATAAACTCTTGATTAGTTCAATTAAACAATAGCATTTCTTAGGTTCAACATTCTAACTAAGCAAAAACCAAAGTATGCCATTAAGTTAAGAGGAGAAAAGTCAAGCTTTACAGAAATAAAAGAATGTCAAGGGATGGATATCCTTTAGTGTTCAGTATGTAGAATTTCCCTGCTTGTCTTACAAGCTGTTAAGTATCTCAGGGCTTTCTTTAACAACTGAGACATCCCACTTATAATTCTGCACTTTAATAAAAGGCACGCAGAGCCCTTTACTTTTACTTAGGGTCCTTTACTTCCCCAGTGCTCAGCACACACTGTACTGATGTGCTTGAGTACCTCCCGCCTCTACTCAGCACTGCCATCCTGAGCACTGTAATTGAGATGTAGGCCCTGTATGCTTTCCAAGCGTCAAACAGAATTTATAGCAGAAACCTTCCCGACAGCCAATTAGTTGTTAGTCTACAAGTGCTCATGGGCTGGGAGATGGGAAAAGAGACTGCCTGCTGTCAAACAGATTCACTTAAAAATGTTACATCTCTTTCTAGATCTTCTCAAATAAGACACAGTATCCCTAGATGCCCTCGAAGTATGCAAGAATATAAATATATATGTATATATTAATATTTATGTAGGAATATATATATGTATATGTGTGTGATTTTAATTTTAGGGAGGCAAAATTCCAATCAGATGGACTGCCCCAGAAGCAATAGCTTTTCGAAAGTTCACCTCTGCCAGTGATGTCTGGAGCTATGGAATCGTAATGTGGGAAGTTGTATCTTATGGAGAGAGACCCTACTGGGAGATGACCAATCAGGATGTAAGTACAGAGACACTCTTTCTCTCTCAAGTTGAGAATGAAATGGTTTGTCCTCTGAGTCTAGACTCTTATAGTATTTTAATTGTGGAAATGACAGTTACTAGGAAAATATAAAATACTTTGTTTACAGTCTGGCACATTTGTTGCTATGGAAATATTCTTTATGCAAGAGCTAAACGTGAGTTGAGGTAAAAGAAAGTAAATCGAAGTTAGGGAGAAAAAACCCCTCAAATCCCTTGTCAAGTAGATTTAGCTGTACCACAGTGTGGCTTCACTAAGTTCATGTTCGTATCATTTCTGAAGATGAAGTAGGAGCAACCGTCTAAGAATGAGTGCTGAACGGCTAACATTTGAAATGAAAGATGAGTTGTGCTTTTAATAGGTAGAAACGTGAATATTCTTCTTACAATAGGAATATAATTAATGTTTAGGAGTATATAAGGCTAACATGAAAGAAACCATTAAATAGTTTTCTTTCCAAGTTCAAATGCTTATGTTATGATGGCTAGGAGAGACATAGTTTTAGCTTTGATCATTTCTCATCATTAATATTCAATACATCCTCTTCAATTCTGGATTATACTGAAATTTAATATTTTCATTCTGCTAATAATTATAAAAGCATACAAGATTGTATTGATCCCTTGGAGCAATGATTCTCAACCAGTGGTTCACAACCCCTTTGGGGTTCAAATGACTCTTTCACATGCTCCTATATCAGATTTCTTGTATATCAGATAGTTTCATTAGGACCCATTGAAGTAGAAAAAGTACACTTATGAAGTAACAGTGAAAATAATTTTATGGTTGTGGGGTCCAAGCTCATGGGTAACTATAGTGAAGGATCACAGCATCAG
This sequence comes from Arvicanthis niloticus, assembly GCF_011762505.2. Lineage (NCBI taxonomy): Eukaryota > Metazoa > Chordata > Mammalia > Rodentia > Muridae > Arvicanthis > Arvicanthis niloticus. The sequence continues at coordinate 83,929,560 of NC_047664.1, read as the reverse complement.
GACGTTAAGAACAACTGCTTAGTAGTGTGTTATTAACCATTTACCAACTAATAGCTCATCATTTACTTGTGAATTATGTGTATTGAACAATCTTAACTCAATAGTGTATTTATCAGAAACATTGTTTTTGTTCTCCAATTCCTTCTTGTATCCTAACATAGTGACATCTTCTTTCCTTTGTGTGCTGTCTGGGGTTCATAGAAGATACTATGAGTTTGCAGCTCATTTTGTTTGCAACAACAATCCCAGACAAGCAATTAACAATGATGTTTGAAGCCCTGCCAAAACTATATCTCAGGTGCATTTCAAGCTATGTGCCCCAACTGTGGGCCATAGTAACACAAGTTATGCAATTACTTGTTCCTTTTCCTTTACACAAACCTGTACATGGATTAATCTAGATATGTCTAAGTAGAGAAGCAGAAAACTTTAGACAAATATGATTTTTACTGATAAGTTGTTAACACCTGTTACGAAAAAAACACCTGGATATCAATATATATTCATACTTATTATTTAGGGTATGTGTCTATCTATGTTCTACAAAGACACTATTTTCTGGAAAGGCCAAAGAGGACAATGGAGTCTAGCTGACTTGTTACAGCTACTATATCTTGCTGCTCAATTCCCTTCTCATGATTCCTTGCTTCACTATGCCTGTGTTTCTTGCTAAGGGCACTCCATTGCTCCAACTTTGGAATGATTAACCCAGGCTGTAATGCCAAGTCTGTATTTTTGAATTTTTCTTGAGTGGATAGCCATAGAAACATCTCAGCTTTCTCTGAATTTACATCTTAGCATTTTCCTCCCACAGCATCAGCAGATGATATTGATGAGTTTCATCACCCCTCTGTAGTCAGCTAATGTTGTTATAGTTTATTTTGTAACCAACTCACTTGGCTTCAGAAAGTGAGTATTGACATATACATCTTTACGACTAGTGGAGAAGAGTCTCTATTGTCTTCAATTTTGAGGTTAAAGGCATGGAACTACATCAAAAATGTTGTTCAATTCCTACAATATGTGATTGTCTATAAATGCAACTTATATAAATAAATATTTTAAGATTATATTTGTGCATGTATACTTAACACATTACAGAGGTGTTATTATTCTTTCTCTTGTTTAATAGAAAACTGGGGCTTAGAAAAGCTCAGTGATTTCCTTAATGTCACAAAATAATAAAATTTAGAGTGGACATATCAACCTTTTCACATACTTTTTTTAAAATCTATGATTTACCATAATTGCTATGATTTATAGAAATTAAATTATTATGTACTGATGCTGTTTGTGCCCCAACCATATCATCCTTCAAAATGAATGAAGCATGAGATGTAAAATTCAATACATAGTGACTAAACTAGATTGAAGATAGCTAGACAAAGATTTGTTTTCTACAATTTCTTTTTCATGTAAATACCAGATGCTCACATCATCTTTGCACCATTATAGTTTTGCTTTTAATTTGTGCCAAGGCTCATTTTTTTTTCTGTGCTGTCACAAAGCCCTCAAATGATGAGTCATACCATGTATGGATTCTATAGAAATATCATTCCCTTGTTTGCCAGTCTTTAGAATTACTTTCTACCCATTCTTGTGATATTTTGAATTCTGACTCAATAGTCCTTCTTAATTGTGCAATGGATCCTTCATTCCATACATACCAGATTTTTATATTATATCAGTTAGAGTTAAAATTATAATAGATGAAGTCATAGATTAAACTATGACTCTGATTGTAGATGAATTTTGCTGTGTATTTTTATGGATATTTTCTAAGATTTCTCAGAGTCCACACACAAGTCTACACTTGCCGATGTTCAACTTTTCTCCACAAGTCTCTCCCATTTTAGCTATACCCTCCAGGATACCCAAAGCTTATCAAATTTGCTGAATTTTCTAGGGTTTGTTCAAAGTCACCCAAGCTAGAGTCATCGGAGGGCAGGGAACAACAATTTAAAAAGAAATATTTTGGTAAGATTGGTCTTCAGTCAGGACTGAGGAAGATTTTTTTTCAATTGATGATTGATGTGGGAGGACTCAGTCCATTGTGGTATCCCTAGGTAAGTAGTCCTAAAGTTTATAAGAAAACAAACTGAGAATTATGCGAGAAGTAAACCAATCGGCAACATTTCTCTATGGCCACTGCTTCAGTTCCTGCCTCTAGGCTCTTGCCTTGATTTACTGCCCTGATTTCCCTCAGGAATGGACTATAGACCTTAAGCTGAAATAGATCCTTTCTCCCTCATTCTGTGTTATCATGACAATAGAAACGTATGACATTGTCAAGTACCCTAAGTCTAAGAATAAGCTTCAGTGCATGTTAGCAAACTCTGTACTAAAAGCCACTGGTCAACTTCACAATTTGGCAGGTAAATCTATAACAGTGCTTTAGTAGGTGGACTATATAGTCAGTCGCATGAAAAAAGACATTGGGTACTGGAAGCTGAAGGACTTACGGACTATATACTCACCATTCTTCCCATTGTGATCTATATGTATATGTATCTCATGTACTGAATCTTCATCATTATACCTTTTGGATTTTTAATTCTTTGGTGATTCATAGCTTATTTGGTACTGTAGCATTATGCAATATTTCTGTCATGCCTGCTATCTTTGTTACTTTTATCATTAGTCCTTATACCCTGTTATTTTATGTTCCTTATTTCACTTATTTCAGGTTCATATTCTGGGGGGTATCATTTTCTAACTAATATTTCAAGAAAATAATAGAAGGAAATATCAATGCTGTACCTTCAAGTATAATATAAGAAAGAAAACTATTAGTAAGTTTTTGGTCGATCTACTCATCTATATGAACCTCACAACAAATGAACATCTACTCACAAATCTTTCAAAAAAGTGCCTCTTAGTACAATGTAGAGTAGTATTTGTTTAGCTTTTAGTCATCAGTGACATTTCATTTCTGGATACTGTACTAAGTGGATTATGCTTCAACTTCTCACTAAATTTTACACAAACAACCACAAAGCAGAAACACTGAACACAATAATCACTTTCATTGATGGGGGAGGGGGTGATGAAGAAGAAATCACATAACAAAAGTCAACCTCAGAAATGATTCCACAATTTCAGAACTTAGGTCCTAAAATCATATAATCTCTACAATTTGATATTTATTTATTAACCATGATATTAATTCCTGATATGATCTGACTCAAAAGAGGGTTTTTGTTATCATAAATTGTAATCTTACAAATTCATAGAATATACTCCAAATCTCACAGAACCTTCCTCTGTGCCAGGAAGAAGAATAATTCAGAATTCAGTAATCATTTTTGATTCAGAATTGCTTCTGGCATCGCAAAGCAAAGGGCTTACAATGAAAATGCTCAAGGATGAGTGAGCTGATTTTAAGAAACATGAAACCATGAACTCCAAATCACTGATAGTATCCTATAGTGGAATCTAGTTTGTTACTAGAAAACATTTTAAACGTCAACACTTTCCATAACACAAAATAAAAAATTAATAGTTTATTATATAACACTTTTTTATTTAAACACAGTGACATTCTCTGGTATGTTTTCCTGAATATGTGAGTGTGTATGTTCTATTAAAAATATAAATTCAAAATAGATTATAATTATACTAATCTGGTTTCTACTCCTGCATGTCATTTACTTTGTCTTTTCTTAGGCAATTTATTTTCCATTCATTTCCTTTTAATTCTGCAAGTGCTAATTCAGTAGATTTATTACTGCTTTTGATATACTACAATGTCCATAACAGGTCACAAGAATATAGAGCTGTAAAGTGCATCAACCTACTTTTGTAATGGGGGTACCTTTACTACCAATCCTAATTTTCTACCCACGAATCCAATTTCTAATTTTTGATATGGATATTTTATACATATAGGTATATAACAGATTCTATAAATCACAGTAAATAACTGGTTGTCTGAGTGCATTCTATATTATAGTAACAGAATATTTAATGCCAACATAGAATATACTTTAGTTACTTTTCTACTGTTACTAAAATACACCACAACAAAGGCAACTTGTAAATGAAGTTATTTAATTGGGCTTCTAATTTCATAGGGCTAGGGCTTCATCAATTCTGGGCAGCATTGCAGCAAGCAGTAAATAGTTTGGCTGGAGAGGCACTGAGAGGTCACATCTCAGTCTACAAATAGAAATTAAGCAAGTACCCCTAGTGACATAGCCCTCTTTAAAATTAAAAGAAAACCAAACACAAACCAAACAATCAGACAAAACCAAGTTACTTTCTTCTAAAACACAATGGTATGGAACATACATTAACATACTGGGTGGGGGTGGGGTGGGGTGGGGGAGATAAGGAGTAAACCAAAATGTAACACAGGAGAAATACCAAATCCTGTAGCTCTCTATCCAGTGTCTAACCATTTAGATAGCTCTAGCTTGGCAGTTTTAATTCTTGTGATGTGCATCTCTGGCTAGTTCCACTGTCTGTATCCTGATTTCTTTGTCGTATATCTAATGGCTTTTGCATGACTAACATTTTGGAGACTTCAGTGAGATCCTGGCTTCATGTCTGCACCTTTATGCAATGACCTCTAGTGTCTTTAGTCCTCTCAGAACATTCTTTCATGTTGGTACTGCATTGGTGCACGTTGACTGGCCCAGCAGTTCCTGGAAGAGCAAGATTACTCATATATCTTTCCTGGCTCAAAGGCCAGAACTACATAAACAAGAATGCAAAATTTGGCTACAAATTTGGGGTGTATCCCGGCCTCTTGAATCATATTTACAGTTGCTTTGACTTGTATTCTTTTATTAATTAATTATTTTATTTATCTACATCACAAATATTGCTCCTCTCATTCCAGTCTCCCTTCCCATAGTGCTTCCCCACATACCCTCTTCCTTTCACTTAACTTCCTCCCTGGCATCCCCTTTCCCTGGGGTATCAAGTCTCTACAGTATTAGAAGCACCTTCTCCCACTGAGGCCAGATAAGTCAGTCCTCTGCTACATATGTCCCAGAGACCTCGGAAAAATCCATGTATGCTCTTTGTTTAGTGTCTTAGTGTCTGGGAGCTCCCAGGAATCAGAGTTAGTTGACACTGTTGTTCTTCCTATGGCGTTGCTATCGATTTCAGCTCCTTCAGTCCTTTCTCTAACTCTTCCATAGGGGTCCCCGACCTCAGTCCAATGATTGGCTATAAATATCTGTGTCTGTCTCAGTCTTCTGCTGGTAGATGTATATTTTAGGAGCAAAAAACTAAAATCCTTTTGCCATTTTGTTTTCACTTTTTGTAAGCTTCCTTGTGCAGGCTTTTGCCCTGTTGGAACCCTCCCCCTTCTATTCCAATTTAAGTCTTAATCTCCTTATCTCTTTCATCACTTGCTTTGAGTTTAATAGTAAACACCCTGATGCTCTTTTTCTTCTCAAAGTGTACATCTTGTATTCGTTTTTGCCCTACTTCTTCATGTTCATTGTAGGCCTGCATTAGCATAACTAATGCTGCCTGTCACAGAACAGAGTCAGTGTTAGAATCTCAGGAAATGTCCTCCAAAAAATGTAGTCCATACCTTTAAATTTAGCCTTGATCTCAGGCATGTTCTTAGGGAGATGGCTGAAACTACCCACATTATTTGCAATAGAATCACAAGAATAGTTATTAATTTGCATTCCACCCTATATTCACAGATGAGGCATCTGTAGTCCACATAGTTCTCAGTACTAGAGTCTCAAAATCCAATCAGGGAGTCACACTTATCTCCAAATATAACAATCAGCTATATGTCTTGTCCAAAATTCCCAAATCTTCCATATTCTTTCAGGAACATTATGACTGAGCCTGTCATAAATATGACCCACTTCCTGGTGCAAACTACTGTATTAATTACTTTTCAACTGTTCTGATAAAGCCCCATAACCAAAGCAATTTTGAATTGAATTGCACTTAAGGTTCCAGAGGGTTAGAGGGCAAATTACAGCACAGGGACTCTTGGCTGGAGTAACAAATAAGATCTTAACATCTTGATACAAAAGCCAGTTAGGCAAAAGATCACACTGGGAATGGCATGAGACTTTTGAAACTTCAAAGCCACCTCCCCCACTGACACACTTCTACATTCTAAATCTTTCTTAGCAGTTCCTCCAGCTGAGGAAGAACCATCCAAACATAACACTCTAGGAGGTCATTATCATTCAAAGCGCCACAGCATATAAAGAAAATATGTTTATTGACTTATTTAAGATTCTGAAAGATGAAAAGTCCAAGCAGCATGCAGCCAGGTCATCTGGGATACAAACTCCTTGAAGCAGCAAAGAATAATAAAGAAACAAGGAAGAAAAAAAATAATTCAGTCCAATTAGAAAGGTAATTAATCTCTACCAGGAATGATCCATTCTGACATAATTGTCTTCCACTAGAGTTTACCTCCTCTAGAGTCACTGTCAACTCACTGAAAAATGGTAGTGCTTCCACCATGTGAACTTCTAGGACACAAAGCACATAGACAAAATCATTGTTCTTATATTAAAGTCAAGAAACTGATTTAATTTATCCATTTGACAATTATATCTAAAGAATAGATGCTCAATTGAAATAATACTTTAATTTAAGTTTTGTATATTGTTTTGAGAAGTTACCCATGAGGACTGTATGTGCATCATCTGCCATCATTTTGCCTTCCAACTCCTCCCCGTGTAATAATACTGTTGCGCGCGCGCACAAACACACACACACACACACACACACACACACACACACACACACACAGGCATAAACACACAAAAATGAACAGAATCAATTGAAAACATTGAGAGAATAGCCTGCTGCAAAATACTAATTTTTAAGCAAATGTTCACTAAGTTAATAAAATTTACTGAATTAAGCTGTTGCCTTTAGACCTCTGTGTCAGCCTTAGGGCACTAAAAACATAATATCATCTCATAAAAAATTAAAGACCAAGACAAACAAGTAAATAAGTGAAGTTCCATTAAAATATAAATGCAAATGGTACTGGTAATACATTCTTTGTCAGGTTTGACATTTTTGTCCAATTTCTAAATTTAATTGTGAGTTTATTTTTTATCTTTTTTAAAGTCTTTAATCTTTTGTACAGTCCAGACTTTATCCCCCTTCCAGTCTACCCTCTGACTGTTCTGCATCCCATACCTCCTACCCCTCATCATCTCCATTGTTTCTAATAGGATGTACCTACCCTTATTCCCCACTCCACCAGACTTCCCCACTCCCTGGGGTCTCAAGTCTCTTGAGGATTAGGTGCATCTTCTCTCACTGATGCTAGACCTGGCAGTCCTCTTCTATATATGTGTTGAGGGACTCATATCAGTGGGTATATGCTGCCTGGTTGGTGGTTCAGTGTCTGAGAGATCTCAGAGGTCCAAGTTAATTGAGACTGCTGATCTTCCTATAAGGTCGTCATCCTCCTCACCTTCTTTCAGCTTTCCCTTCAACCACAAGGGTCAGCAGCTTCTGTCCATTGGTTGGATGTAAATATCTGACTTTTTCAGCTGCTTGCTGGGCCTTTAGGAGGGCAGTCATGATAGACCCCTTTTTGTGAACACACTATAGCATCAGTAATAGTATCAGGCCTTGGGGCCTCCCATTGGGCTAGATCCTACTTTGGGCCTGTAGCTAGACATCCATTGCCTCAGTCTCTTCTCCATTTTTGTCCCTGCAGTTCTTTCACAAAGGAACAATTATGGGTGAGAGGTTTTTTTTACTGTAGGATCACAACCCCATCTCTCACTTGATGGCCTGTCATTCTGCTGGGAATGGGCTCTACAAGTTTCCTCTCCCCAATGTAGGGCATTTCATCTAGGGTCCCTCCCTTTGAGTCCTAAGAGTCTCTTACCTCCCAGGTCTCTGGTATATTCTGGTGGGTGCCTTCAAACCCCAACCTCCCAAGATTGCCTATTTCTTTCTGCTGGCCCTCAGGGCTTCAGTCCTTTTCCCTCACCCAATACCAGACCATGTAGGGGATTTCATCAAAGATCCCTTTCTTAGAGTCCTGAGAGTCTCTCACCTCCCAGGTCCATGGTTCATCCTAGAGGGGGGAGTTATTTTCTAATCTATTGTTTTTATTTTCCAATCTGCCTGTTCTTTTAGTGCATCAGCTAAATTACAGTTGCTGAAAATAATATCTTGCAGAGTTTTACTTTTGATTTCTATATTTTTTGAAGTTAAATAGGTTAACTATAGTAGAACGATGCTGAAGTCACTTGTCTGCAGTATTCAATTATTTTTCAGATTACTTTCACAATCCTTATATTACTGCCTCTTCATTGAGCTTCTTAGACTGCTTTATGTTATTAATTTATTTGGTGGATAGAAACTATAACAACTTCGGGTTTGTGGCCTTTTGCTCATGGTCCTAGCATTTATAGCCCCAAAATAGCCCCTGTACCAGTTAGATTCTGGTAAATTATGATAGGAATATTCCCATTCACCTCACATAAAAAGAAGCCCCATGTTAAACCTGATAATACTTCTTTCATGAATACGTTTACTTCAAGATAACAGAAATCACCTTTCAGTGTGATACACGTGACCTCCTTGATTTCTGATATCTTTCACCTCTACTTTCTAGTCACATATGCTTTGCAGATGTACTGTATTTTTTCTTCCTACCTGCTACCACATTCATTCACTTTATTGTGAGGGAATTGCCTTATCTCCAATCCTTGAAAATTATTCTTATAAAATGTTTTTGCTGGTTTTATTTTATAGTTAGTTGAACAATACCTAAATGATTTGGGGGATAAGATTAAACTTTCTGAAAGTAAATTTATAATAAGTTTTTGAGAATGCATTTCTTAATAATATTTGGGAATAGTTTTATAAATGAATTAAAGAGACTTTAGGAATACAAACCTATATTACTTGTTAAATATTTTGATGTCAGAACCAATGTTATACACTTTTTTTAATCCCCACAAAGGGATTGATGCTCATACATGTGTTTAAAATAAATATTAGTAGTTCCTTTGCCAGTAGATACTCATTTCAAATTCCTGACAGAAATCCAAAGATGATAATAAACAGTCAGACCTTGACAATATTAAATGATACATGAGACAGTTATGCTAATTTAGCCTTTGACATATCCATCATTTACCATCCAAAAGTCTCTTTTGAAATAAAATTGCTATTCTGGCACTTTGAAAATGTGACTGAAAATATTTTAAAAAAATAATAATAATGATATACATTCAAAGACATTGCAAAAAATATTAATTTGATTCTAAAATGTAAAAATGATTAAAATATGGACTCTTTTATGGCAATTAGTTTTAAAAAGTATTTGTGGAAACAAAAGTTACAGGTAAAAATCACCAGTATTTAGGTTTTTGTCTTATATTGTTTTTTGATTTTGATATTTGAGACAGAATCTCTCTACGTAGTGCTGGTTATCCCGTAAGTCAGTATGTAGAGCTGGCTGGCCTCGAACTCACAGAAGTCAACTACCTGCTTCTCTTCCCTATTGCTGAGATTAAAGAACAAACATGCCTCCACTCTCCGCTGGCCATTTATTTTTTAAACATGTTCAAATGGCCTATTTAAAAAAATATGCTTCACAGCAAATAAAAGTAGTTGTGGTTTATAAAATAGTGATATTGGTCACTAAAACAAAGGTAAGATTCAAGATGGAAGTTCGATGGCGGATTTTCTCAGATTCTTCTGTGTTACATTAGTGGTGGTATGGAACTGGTTCTCTTTCGCTTTGCACAGGTGATCAAGGCCGTGGAAGAAGGCTACCGCCTGCCAAGCCCCATGGATTGTCCTGCTGCTCTCTATCAATTAATGCTGGATTGCTGGCAGAAAGATCGAAACAGTAGGCCCAAGTTTGATGAAATAGTCAACATGCTGGACAAGCTGATACGAAACCCAAGTAGTTTGAAGACACTGGTGAATGCGTCGAGCAGGTACAAGGCCAGACTTGAATAACTTTCCTGAGTATATCCAATTAGGTTGATGTCATAAATATGTTATCACTTTAGTCAGTTATGTACTAATATGTGAGTCTGTATGTCATTAGTTTGTTTAATTACAATCTTCCATAATGTTTCCCCCTTGAAAGGAAAAAGAATGAACGATTATACCTAAAAGAACATTTACCTAACCTAGTTGTACGTCATTGACACGAAAATAAATGCATAGCTCCATTGAAATAGCATTAGAAAACAGGGTTCAAATGCGTTTGGAGCATATGTCCAGGTAAAAACGTGAGATTAAAGGAAGCTAAGAAAGTACTGATGTATTTTAATCTGGCCGTCTAACTGTAATTACCCATAAACTCTTTAGAATATATTTCACCAATGGTCATTAACATATAATTACACCATACCATCCAATTTATAAATATTGATGACAGCAAGGACTCTTGACTTTATCTGCTTGTACAGAGTTTTTTGGTTCATTTAGTATTCAGTTGGAAGATAAAACTGATAAATGAATAATCTTGGATATGTGTGTACAAGCCAATAACCATAGTTTCTACTTTTCTGAATTGCAAAAGGAATGCATTTAAATAATATTGAGTATTTGCAAAATATATTTTTCTCTTTATCAGAAAAATATTGAAATGTTCCCTCTAATGAAAATCAAGTTGGTTCTAAATTATGAAATTTACTAGATTATTACTTTTGGTGTATTTAATGCTGATGTCTACTTTTTTACAAGAAAGGAAATCATGATAGGAGCTCATTTGGCTGCCTATTAAAGTGAACTGAATAAAATGCTTGCTTACTATAAAGTTGCACGAATCCTATGATCTTTATGCAACACTTGTTTACTAGTCAGAAAGTCATTTTTGTATAAGTCAGAAATGAACCTTCAAAATCTGTTGATGCTCTTTGAACTTTCTAAGATAACAGCTAAAGCCTATATCTTCTTAGCAATTATTCCATATGTCATATTCTAAATAACTATTTTAAAATTCCCTTTGGTCATGTACAATATTAAGTCATTCTCTTATTTATTTATCTGAATGATGTTGAGGTGACTGTCACAAATGAATATAAGGAAAGATGATAGGAGAAACACACTTATGTTCTAAATCATATTGAATTTTCATAATCACGATTTTACATATTATATATGCTATAAAGTATTTTCTTATGTAGGCTTATGGTTTATAGAATTCAGCATATTATGCTTGTGCATAGCTTTCAGACTATGTGACTCAGTATACATCCTTCACCACTAATTCTGCAGGGCTTAAGTTCCTGGCTCATTAGCCACTCTCATTCATGTTACATGATTTGATGACTCCAGTAACAAAATGAATAATATTTGAATATCTTAAAACTTTTATATTTTATGATCCTATTTTCCAAACTCTACTAGACTCTTCATCATGGTAGTATTCCTTGGACTTAGTTATTTACAAAATTGTGATGTTTCTGTCATTTATATTCAAAGTCTACTGTTCAAACTGTTTTTCTTATTTATTTTTAATAATCTTATAATATCTTATTATTTATTATAATAATAATAACAAAGATTATTATAAAAACTAATCTTTGCCTAATACATCAATATACTATACCAGCCATTCAACAACTACTCACCTTTCTAGACTGTGTCATGCTGTGAGATAAGAGCTGAGAAAGATGATTATCCATCAGATGTCAATATTCATTCTTTATGGAGCCAGATGAGAAAGAGATTTAAAAATAAATTATCATAACATCTTATATCTGTTTCTTCACTGGAGAATGAGAGTAGAATTCTAGAAAACCTGGAGGCTACTGTATCTTTGCAGGAGACCCATGAAGATTCCATTGATTTTAATTCATGTTTTTGATCTTAAAATAAAACAGCATAATTGTTTCTGTTTTCTCTCTCCAACTCCTCGAATGCTCTTCCTTCCACTTGTTGCCTCTCAAATTCTCAAAATTCATGGCCTCAGTTTCTTTAATTGTATACACACACACACTTTACTAAATATATACAAACTTATACGCATATGATTGGATAACCAGTCCTTGGATTCATCCCTGAAAACAAACAAACTATCTCTCCCACTCTTGGTATCTCTTTGTATCTCTTCTGTGCCTGTAGTTCTTTTACTAGAGTTGAGGCCCTATGAAAGTGTTTTCTCTTTCCATGTTAGTATGCACATTGCTATCATACTTGCCCAGTTCTCCTTTTGCCTACTATATAGTTGAGAGTTCATGGATATAGTTTCCCTTACATTTCTAGGAGATACAGTATAACAGCAGACTTTATCATGCTCTGTCTCTTAAAATATCTCTGTCCCCTCTTCTGGAACATCCTTAGACACTTAGATACAGTTTTGTTGGAGATGTATGATTTGGAGCTGGCCACGACATGATAACTTGTCCTCTGCATGTTGATCAGTTGTGGTCTTCTGTAGTAGTCTCTGTTACAAAGAGAAGTTTATTTGATGAAGGAATAAATCTACACTTATCTGTGGGTATAAGTTTAGATATTTAGAATGCAGTTAGTACTTATGTTGGTCTAGTAAAGAAGCAGTTGTTATAATTTCTCCAAGGTTCATAATGTCACTAGTCCAGATTAATTGTGTAGGTTGCCAGTACTAAGGATGATTTTACTTTTATTGAACAGCCTTAAATCCATTACAGAGATGTTGGTTGTCACCATGGTGTTCCCACCACTACTATACTCAGTGCTATTGTGCAATGCTGGACATTATTATAATGCAATGGGTTCATACCTTTGCAGAGTTATTTATTGCTTCCTTCCCTGGGGTCCTTGCATGACAACTTCTTGTATCACAAACCTTTCAGGCTAATGCTTGATCCTCCAGGCTCCGTGCCTAAAGTGCATGTAGCCTTCAGCAGTGGTGATTAACTAGGACGGTTTCTTGAATTAAGTTGGTGATAAGCAGAATAAAACTGGTCAGATATAAAATGCCTTTTAAGTCATATGAACAATACATACTATGATAGATTGTGAGGGAAAATGACAAACAAGAAAGAATTGGACTATTATATCAGATACTACAATGGGAAGTATTTGAGTAGGATAAGTTATTAGAGAAAACAAGGAATTTTATTCTGGTCATATTGGCTTGACATTCATACGATAAATATGGAAACTGAAATCAAGTGTATGTGAAACCTTAGCTGGAGATTAAAACAAAAATGAATATTATTTAATGCCATCAAAAATGAACAATGAAAAGTAATTACCTTTATTTTCTTTTGAAAATTTACTAGTTTATTATAAGTCCATATTCATAATCTAAAATAAAAATCTAAGATTTATTTTTATTTTTCCCTTTTTCATTTTGAATAATGATTTTATATCTTTCCTATAATTTAATTTTTGTCCCAATGATTTATTGGTTGAACATTACAAGTACAAATCAAAAAGGATAAGTTTGTTACTTCTAATATTTATGTTTTGTGTGTTCTAGAGTATCTACTTTGTTGGCAGAACATGGTTCTTTGGGTTCTGGGGCCTACAGATCAGTAGGTGAATGGCTGGAAGCAATCAAAATGGGCCGATACACAGAGATTTTCATGGAAAATGGATACAGTTCAATGGACGCTGTGGCTCAGGTGACCTTGGAGTGAGTAGTTTTTCTGATCATTTTTACATAGTTGTTGAGGCAAGAAAAGTATGTTCAGACACCAGAGCGGATGCAATCAAGGGAAAACAGTTAACCTGTGTCCATATATGACAGCTTTCAAAGAAGCCTCATCTTTTTTAGCCTGTGCTGTTAACAGCTGCATGGTCCATGCTCCTTGTGTCCAGTATCTTTGCTATGTTGTTCATCCAACAGCACTTGAGTGTTTGGATAATTGGAATCACAACTCTTTGGCAAAGTACTGGTACTTTGTGTTGTGGAAAAAGATGTTTCTTTGAGTTTTGATACTGGTACTTATGTTATATGAATGTAAATATAAAACAAAACAAGCTGTAAGCACAATTGGTGTGGTTAGTCCTGTTTAACAAAAAAACAAAAATAAAAAGATTAAAAAGAAAGAAAAGAAACAAAAGACAAAGTGAAAGACAAAGAGAAGGAAGGAAGGAAAAAAGAAAGAAAGAAAAGAAAGAAAGAAAGAAAGAAAGAAAGAAAGAAAGAAAGAAAGAAAGAAAGAAGAAGGAAGGAAGGAAGGAAGGAAGGAAGAAAGAAAGAAAGAAAGAAAGAAAGAAAGAGAGAGAGAAAGGTTTCCAAATGACAAAATGTCAGCTTTTAACAGTAAATAACCAGGTAACAGCTTAAATAAAAATTTTCTGGCAGGAGTTTCATTTAATATCTACATGGTGCAACTTAAATTTTTGAAGTCTGAGAATATGTTAGATCCTGCCTCTGATGTGTTGTTATTTGATGCAATCTCAGTGGAACCAATTGTGCCCATTTCTGTTTGCACGTTTAAAATACAATTTATTGAATCCTATTAAATAAAAATTACTAGAGCTAAATATTGAATTCTTTAAGATTGTAAGTCATTTGTACTTTATTATATAATCTTTATGTGTAATTATTTTAGCCTAATTGCTATTTGTGAAAATTAATTGTCCTATTATGGTTCCATCTAGAGTTCATCTAAATGAATGTTTTAACCTGTATGAATATAACTGACTTCAAATGACCTGCATATCTAAAGGTTAAAATATTGTTATAAGGACTTTAAAATATTAGGATGTTCTAAGTCACAAAACCACTGTCTGCACTCCATTCTTCCATGTAGTACCAATACTGAGAGGTTCTCTAGACATCCCTACCTACCATTCTGGCATTCTTGATTCATTGAATTCACTGCTCATCCCCAGTAAAGGTAACAGGGTACCATTTATTACCGATTAATATCACAGTCTCAGCACTGTCTTCCTTTGTACTGATCACTAAACGGACATAAAATCACAACCACTTGCTTGATTTCTCAGTTTACTTAATCCCATTCTCACAGCTACTACTAAATCACATCTTCTTGAAGCCATGAATGTTTTGCCCATTATTTCTTTGATGCTCAAAAATCTCATCTGTGCTCTATTTAAGACAGTTACTTAAAAAAATTCCTAATGATTTAAAACTATTTTTACATAATTACTATTTAATTTTTCAGTAAAAATGGTCATTTTAATTTATTAAAGTCATTTGTCATTTTATATTAAAATGATACTGTAGGTATTTCTTCTACCCAATGTCAGATTACTTGTACATATACAATAAAATTATTTGCATTAAACAATGTCTCTGTTTTTATTAAGATTATACATGGTCATATATTTAGTTAGATCTGTGACACTTTTGTTTATCCCTTCACAGAAAATACAAAATTTTTGATTTATTTATTTTATATTCTAAATTCTATTTTGGCGTGTGTGGGTGTTATCTTCCTGTGAATTGCTTTATTTCTTTGGGACTTCAAAGTAATAGAAATATGTTTAATATTATTGTACTCTGTTTTTACATTTTTAAAAAAAAATTTGCTATTTATTTTTGTAATCTCCTTGACTCTCTTTAGTGTGTGTGTACTTTCTCAAGACTGAAGATGCTCATCTATCTCTTTATACTTGTTCTTTTCTTGTTAAACTGCCTCTTTCAATTTAACTTTCTAGTCATTGACTGGGAAGAGTAAAGTCAAAGAATGTTGTCTTTTGTAAATTACTTCAAATTCCTGAGATCCATAGTCATTACCATAATCCTTACTGGGAATTGGGCATGCTCAATCCCCAACTCCAAAGAGGTAAAGTTTTTTAAAGAGCTTGAAATTATTTGGAGCATGTCCTGCTGTGTATAGTGACTTTTTATGATCACAGTATTTGTAACTAGGGTATATTTATCAAGACATTATTTAAAGTAAATTACAAAATAAAAAATCATCAGTTGCTCCTTGGTCAAAGACTTAGAAAAATCATTTGTATACTTGTTTGACATTAACAAAGAGAAAAATAAAATTGCCCACTGTTGATAAGTAATACAAAAGAAATGGGGTAGCCACACAATTCAGGGACATGCTCTTGGAGCACCCTGACCAAAACTTGTATACCTAGTCACCGCACAATATCTAAATATTACCTTTGTGGATCATTGGAAATATTACAATAAGACAATACAATGTTCTTCTTAGATGCCAATATGGACTGACACATTCTTAGTGTGTAAATATTTATAAAAATGTTAAAACAATCAAAAAGCAAATGCACAAAGTATTATGCATACAAAATGTATTTCTCTGATGACAAGTTTGGGTGCATATTAGATGTATAAATATAAGCATTGAAAATTGTTCAAATATAACCATTGGCTAAAAGTGACCTTCATGTGGGTTATTGTATTTATCAACTATTTGCCAGTACATATATGAGAAATAAATACTAAAAACTTGAGTATCTTGAAGTAAGATATATTTGATAAAAGTAGCTTTTAACTTTAGATACTTTTGCCTTCCGCCTATCTTCTGTTCCCAAACTATGCTATTCTGTGTGTATACAGTAATCATATCTGAATAATCATGGCTAAAGTGATGGCAAGACTCTCTTATCATATATAAATACGTTGAGTTACTATTGACAAGGGAAACTGAGCTGGAGGCAAGTAGTAAGCTGAAATCAAAGATTTCAAGTAAGAAAACTGGGAAGGGGACATTTGAAATGTAAATAAATAAATAAAATAATCAATTTAAAAAAAAAGAAGAAATGATTTCAAGTAAAAGCATCATTAAAGCTTTTTTTGTAGATTTCTTTTCTGGCCAGTGCTCTCAAGCCTTGATTATTCAGAAAAGGGAAAGTCCAGTGAATTTAAATATTATGATAATTTTATGAAAGCAGAATAGATTCCTGAAACAGTTATATGGATAGAGTCTATGATACTAAAACATCAGTTTTCTAAATCTGGAACCCAAATTTGTGCAGTCTAACACAAATAGCTTCATTAACCTGTGAAGGAAATCATTACACATAATTTACCATGTTCTTAAAGCATACATAGGAGAGCTTGCTATTCTCTGTATTCTATGCAATTAAGCTAAAATTCTGATAGATTTTTTTAAAACAAGGTCTCATGTCTACAAAACAATTGAATATTCTCTTGGTAACTATATTTACCTTGCACAGATCTCATAAGTGACTATTCAGAATTGTTTTTTTTTTTTTTTTTAAAAAGCCAGGAAAAAAACTGGCATCACAAAGCTCCATGATAAAACTGATGAAGGCAAAATTTTATGAAGTTGAGTGAATACTCATTTCCCTCTCTCTTCCCTTCTTCCCCTTCTACTATCCTGCTAGTAGTGATGGAACTTAATTCCACTGACATGGCAACAAGGTATATAAGCACAATGGAGAATGAACAAATCTCTCTCTCTCTCTCTCTCTCTCTGTGTGTGTGTGTGTGGATGGTTTATGTCCTCTTTCTTTGTATGTCATCTGTATCTCTGTCTCTCTCTCATTCTCTCTCTGACATCTGTTTCTTTGTCACACACACACAAACACACACACACACACACACAATATTCTAAGTAACCAAGTGAGGGCTCCATATGTATCAGATACTTCTTAGTCTTTAGTTTATCCTACTACTTCAGTATCACAATGAAGAGTGTTTTTCATTATTTAATTCCATTATATAATATCTGAAAAGATGTTGAAATATGATCACAGCAATGGCATCACATTCAGTTACAGATCTGAAACATGTCAGATCTAGTCAGTATAATGAAGTCTTCTAAGTCTCTTCATCACATTTAACCAAGTAAGTCTGTGCTTAAGGGTGCTGTGTCTGTACTAGAAACAGTCCTAAGTATTTCTCAGATAATAAGTGGTCACAAAGCCATTAATGTAATGTATATTAAGGGGATACATCTAAAACTATCAAGACATGACATGCCCTAGATACAAAGCAAAATAAGAAAAGGACTGTTTTCTTCACCATCAGAAAATATTTTATTCCAGGAATCATTGTACACGAATGGACCCACTTCAGTGGTACACACAATGTTACAATCAAATGAAGATACTTTACCTTACTATTTCTGATTACTACTACTAATCTGCCCACTTTATATATGTACGATGCAATAAAGAAAAAACTGTTATGATTGTGAGGTGGCTTATTGCTTAAAGCACTTTCTGAGCAATCACAAAGCAGCACATAAAAGGTCAACATCTTATAAACCCATCTCTGGGACCAGAGACAGGCAAATCCGAGGCCACTCACTAGCCAGCCACCCTACCTGCAGCAACAAGTTCTAGGTTAAGTAACAGACACTCTCAGTAGCTAAATGAATGAATACATGAATGTAAATAATCTATAAATGCTCTTGAGGAAGCTGTGCATGCATCTACCACATGCCCACACTCAGGAACTGAGCACTCATGCACGCACAATGGAAAAGATCAAAGAACTTTGTTGGAAATAGTGAAATGTGTGAGACAAAACTACTTACAATATTTTAATGCATTTGTCAATACTGGAAAAACAATATTCAAGCCTCAAATAATTTTCTAAAACACAAACTTGTCATTCCTAGGAAGTATCTAAGAAAAATTAAATTGCCTAGTTATTCTCTCTCTTTTGCATGAAAAAAATCATATTATGAATATTTCTATTACAACCATATTATTAAACTGATTTGTGTTCTCTTTATATCACTTTCACAATTTCTACAGTGACAAATCATATTTCATAAAATACCATAAAACTCTATTAAGGATGTACATTGTTCATAAAAATGTTTAAAACATAATTTTGTAATTCTTTTGTAATTCCATTTTTATAATTTCATTTATCTTTTGGAAAGAAATAAACAAAGGATGTGGGAAAGAGTAAGAGAGAGGGCAAAGGACGGTGAAAAATAATTTCAATACTCTGGCCATATGCATGTATGTACAGAAAACGTCAGATAATGCACTGATGTGGACAAGCTATTTTATGTGTATTTTATATAGGAAGTTTAGGACAAATTTAACTTAAAATCTATTTGCATAAAATTTTCTAGTTACATATGATTATACATGCCTTTAATTCTAACACTTGAAAAGAGAAATTAATTGTGACTCCCATAAACACACACTGTGTACCCATATTCATTATACAAAGGCAAATCTCCAAAACATTAAATTTTTTTAGCATAATATATTTCTTATATCAACATATTAGATTAATTTGTGGGATAAATAAATCACTTATAAAAAAGTCAAACTAGTGAATGAATGTCACTTTAGCTGAGTCAGAATATGGTGCAAATGTACACACACACAGACACACACACACACACACACACACACACACACAAACACCTTCAAATTAAATTGTTCTCACATGTGAAAAGTCCATTTCATTTGAGTTGGAAAATCAATACATTTTGGGTTTGAAGTCAGTCGGAGTAAACACTAATAATTATCTTAAATGTTATTTCTATTTGAGTAATTATGAATTATGTTACTCGAATACATATTACTTAAATAAGGAAATGTCTCTCAGGACTTGGAGTTTATCACTTAGGATCTCACTATGCAGATGACAAACATAGATTTTAAATTATAATTTTTAGTTCAAAATATTTTTACAATGGATTGATTATTTCTAAGATCAAAATTTAATCCTTTTTCTTTTAGGTGCGTTCTATACTCTGCTCATCAACACCCATAAATATTCACTTTACACCATTTTTCATAAAATATTTAAAATTGCCTGAAAAAATGAAAACTATGTTAAAATGTAGACTCATTATGAAACTTCAGTTAAAACAGCAACAAAACATGATTGGTTCTTTTTCAGTTTTCCACGTTCAATATTTACACAGTTTCCTGTTTTATAAGTTAGTTAACTTTTGCATTTAGTGTGAAATATTTTCCAAAATCACATCTAAACGTAATGCAAAATTTAAGTGTGAATTTTATAGTTAGGGACCTAGTTTTAGTCCTATCTCCTTTGACTACTAATGTGTTCTACAGCCAAGTGATTTAAAATTTCCAAATTGGTGTCTATTCACCCATACATTAAAACTTTTTAAAATTCTGTATTCCTGTGAGATGACTTTCTAGTATAAAAAAAGCTGAAAGTTTATTGTCATCAGTTGTTCTTATGTTTAATGATGTGGGTGGTTTTGTTTTATTTTGTTTTTATTGGATACTTAATTTCCATTTCAGATGTTATCTTTTCCCCATTCGCCCTCCAACCCAGAACCCCTCTATTCCATCTCTCCTCCTTCTGTGTCTATGAGGAAGTGCTCCTATCCACTCACTCCCACCTTCCTGCCCTTGAATTCCCCCACACTGGGACATCCAGCCTTCACAGGACAAAGGACTTCCTCTCCCACTTATGCCCCACAAGGCCATCCTCCCCTACATATATAGCTGGAGCCATGGATCCCCCCCCCCCCATGTGCTCCCAGGCTGGTGGTTTAGACCCTGGGAGCTCTGGTTGGTTGGTTTTGTTGCTCTTCCTATAGGCCCGCAAGTCCCTTCAGCACCTTCAGTCTTCTTTCTACCTCCTCCTTTGGGAACCCCATGATCAGTTCAATGGTTAGTTGTGAGCATCCGCCTCTGTACATGTCAGGCTCTGGCAGACCTCTAAGGAGACAGCTAGATCAGGGTCCTGTCAGCACGATGTGTTTTTTAGTATGGAGATAATTCCATTAGTAACTCATCACTGTCTGAAGAACTTGATCCCCTTGTGATGAGGAGTTCTTCCCTTTTATGTTAGTATCCTTTCAGCAGAATCCAAGACAGATGTTAAGTCACCTACAATGTGTCAAATAGTCCTCTAATGGCACAGACTCACCTATCAAATGGGCAAGCCTGCTAATGCCAATTTAATTAGAAAGAAATGCAACTAAATTCAAATAAAGGTTTTTTTAATTTGTACTTTAGTCTTCAATTATCTATTACTGTGGTAATAATGATGACTTTGTTTCCAAGTGAATTTTTATTAAGCATATGTTTCACTGATGATTCTCTTGCAAACCACACCAGCCATTTTTATCCATATATTGTGCAATGATATCTTATAATTAATATTTAATAGTCACATTGTAATAAAAAATCTATCATTGTCATAAAGACCAGTATAATTTTGTTTGTTTATTCTCATTTCCTAAAACTCTTATAAGAAATTCAGAAAACATAAAGGAGACAAGAAATATGAAATTTTCTTAGTAGACAATTCTTTTCATGGATGGCAAGGTTAGAGACAAGGCTTCTCAGTTTTTTTGCTAAGTGATACCCTTGTGCTACTTGAAACTCCCTATTTTTCCCAACATATACTTGTTGTCATTGTCTTTCATTGTATTGATATCTACAAAAATTATAGGTAAAACATTGATTTAAAAAACTTTCCTTTAATAGACTAATGTCTTTAGCAAGGTGATTTCATAAGGAAATACATACACAAGATATATTTGTCATTTAACATTTTGAATTATAATTGCTAAGTTTTCCTAGAATTCATACATATAATTTTCCAAATATGTAGATTGATTATATTTGTTCAAAAACCCTTTTGAGGACTAATTTCCTTTAGTGGTCTATAAAATAGCATTTAAAACTCATTTTTTAGCTATGTAAGATATCATGCATTTGGAATTCAAACATTTTAAAATTCCTTTTGAACAATAATTTTTTTTCAATCTAGAAGAACAATCTAGGTTGAAAGCCTTTTTGAAAGCATGTCTTCCAAATGCTCTAAATGTAAAAAAAAAAAAAAAAAAAAAAAAACTTATTGTAATTTAGTAAGAGATGAAACTGTAGCACTTTGAATCCAAACTAAGATATGACACCGAATATTGTGAGAAAAGCACTGTTGTAACGATTGCTGCGTAAGGGTGTCTGTGATGTATAAAAGCTGCATGGGATGAATGAGTCTCTTAATGTGCTTGCTCTTCAATTGATATGGCATAATACTTTATGTTTTATATTTCCTTTAGCAAAAATAATGTTAAATGTGGTTTTAGGATCACGTTTTCAGTACCATTGAATAAAACTGTACCCATTAAATTTAGTATTTATTGATAAGATATAAACATTCATTTTTCATCACTATGTACCATTTAAATGATGACTGTCATCCACGGGAATAAATGTACACTTTCTTTGATGGCAAAGAGATTCTTTTTTTTTTTTTTTTTTTTTAAGGAACAATTTTAGAACCCACCTTTGAGAACTGGACTGAGAATATCTATCTAAAAGTATCACTACTTTATGACTAACTCCTTCAAACCTTATGTGCTACAAATTGAATCAATACATACATCCAATGTGTGCTCTCTTCATGCAGGGATTTGAGACGCCTGGGAGTGACTCTGGTCGGTCACCAGAAGAAGATCATGAGCAGCCTTCAAGAGATGAAGGTGCAGCTGGTAAACGGAATGGTGCCAGTGTGACCCGCACATGGGTCACCTCTCCAAGTGAACAACTCTGCACTTTGTAAAGAGCCCTGAGATTTATTTTAACAGAGAAAGGGAAAAGGATGGTTTCTAAACATTGGGAGGCGTTTGCTTCAACCTTTGAGTTTATAACCAATATTTTACTAAATTCTTCAGATCTTCCTCTTAACATCTTCATTTTTCAAGATGCAAATGTAACCTGCAAAGAGAGCTAACATGAGGATCAACATCCTATAATAAAATAGTAACTAGATCATCCCCCACTTCTTCCACGGAATCTTGTACATGAAATATATCAAGACACAGCACCTTTAGAGACTGTTAAGGCAGCCCCTTTCAAAACTTCCAGGGATTGACTTGAAGGGAAAAGTTTTAAAGCCATGTGTGGGCTAAGAAAAGCTGCATTTTACTGACGTTTACTTCAAGTCTTAATTGTCTACATGAGTATATTGAAGAGCAATATGATTAGATTATTTCTTAAATACAGTCTGTAATTTAAAATGAAATTACATGTTGTTAAGTTATAGAAAATAGTTTATAAACATGTTGCTTGGTCAAGGAAAAGTTCAATACAGCGTGCATATTTATTTTTCTGTGTTATAAAATTTACTTTTAGTTGCTCTTCTAGAGAGTATTAGGTAATGAATTTGTATATATGTATAGTTTGCAAAATAAGCAGGAACTGACTTATATTGGAATTGTGTGTGTATGTGTGTGTATGTGCGTATGTGTGTGTATTTGAATATGTAGAGGGTATTGTTCTGCTTGCCTTTTGGATAGCGTTTTAATTTTGGCAACATACAGTAAAGGGTGTTCTAGGCTCTATTATGGGTAAGAGGAATTAGGAAGTCGTAGACCAAATTCCCATCCAAGTTGATGTATTTTGCTCTTATTTTGAAAGCAACTAATTAGTTTATTTGAACAGCTAATGCCTCTAGAATAAATTCCCTTTGGATTTCACAAACACTCCCTAGCTATCTGTGACAGAGAAGTTATTACCATTAGTCTTTCATGCTTCTTTGAAATTGCACCTTTCTAAGTTCCTGAAAGTATCTTCTAAAGCAAGGTTGACATAAGGGGCACACTGTGTAGAATGCAGAGACATGACTGTGCTAGCTTCTGTTAGCATCCCATCCAGGCAGAGGGTACTCAAAATCTTCCTGCATGCTTGTCCACTTGTAATCACTCTCACTGTGACTCATTCTGAGAGTTTGATACCAAGAGAGCAGTAAAAAGTGAAGGAAAAAATCATTTTGCTCAGAATTTTCTGTTTCCACTTTTTTTTTTTCATTGATAACTGTTTATGTACTTTGTAATTACATTTTGTCTTCCATTATATAACAGTGGATACGCTTGGAAAAACCAACGTGAAGTATTTGAAACATTCGAATTTTTAGGTAGTTTATGATAGTCCTTCAGTATATTTTATATACTACAGCTGAAAAGGTCTGATGTTTATGAAAAAAATCCATGCAGTTTGATTGAAATGTTCACATAAGTAAGCATTATAGGAAGATGAACAATATTTTATATTATTATGCTTTATAAAATCTGGAGAATTGTATGTGATGTGTGAGGAGCAAAGAACTTAGATCAGGACTTTACTACATTGGAAAACGCATATGAGCAGAGCAGGCTCTGTAGGCGAGATGCCAGTATTCTGTGAGCACTACTCTTTTTTCTCTTATAAGCGTATGTTTCACTTCAATATTAACCCATATAAGGAAAATAATTGGGGAACTTAGTATTTATTCCTTCCCTTTTAAAAAGGATGAAATAGCTGCTTGCTAAATAAGGAAATATTAACATTACAAAAGGGTGTGAAGCATCTAAACATGTTTTATAGTATACATTGATTCCCCTCTCTGAATAACTATGTGAATCCACACTTTGTTCAACAATATTATATTAGTTTATTGAGGCTTTCAGAAAATGTTGAGAATAATACAATCTTGGTAAAATTCACAAAGTGATATCATTATGAAAGTGCATTTCTATATATCTAAATAAACATAAAATCATTGAAACTAATTAGTAGTGTACAAATAATCTTTTTTGAATCTAAGTGATAGAGTCATGTTGAGAACTTAAAGACAAAAGTCGTTTATAGATGTACATTTTAGAGCTTGTACGAGGCACATCAAATATATACATTCTAATTTGTTTTCTAACTTTGTATGGGCTGAGAATATTGGTAGACATATACATAAGAGGCTAGCTGCTAGAGTGATGATTTCATCTTCTCACAATAGAATATAAATTAATTTGATTCAAATTTATTTCCCTTTTCAATTCAAGTGTTAGATTTGGAGAGTAACTCAGAAGGAAAGTTTAATAGCCACACAGTTTTCATCCATAGCTCAATTTAGGTGAGGGTTTCTAAAAACTGTCATTCTGATTTTAAAAGAAATAGACTTTTAAATTGTAAGTGTTCTGTCCCCCAAAGAGGAGAAAATGCCTTTCTAAACTATTTGTTCACCACTGGATGTGTCACTAATTGACAAGTGCCAAACTCATCGATCAACGTGAGGAGTGCAGCAGGGAGAGGAGCCAGCTCTCATGAAGTATAGTGAGTCTGCCACTCAGCAGCCTCGGTAAACCCTGGCGAATCCTGGTGAAATCCTGGTAAACGGTGTGAATTCTCTTCCTGTGGATTCATTTCCTACCCATGGACTCTGAACAAATAAAGTATAAGATTCCATAATTTCCACATATAACAACTGATTTGTAAAATGATAGCTGACTGTACTGTAAGAAGGAACAACAGGGAAGTGTCCTATGTAAAGTCAGATAGTTATTATGGTTATCAGTCATAATTTATATCTAATCTTGCCATTTACTAGCATGTTCTGTGACATTTTTTCCTCTTTAAAATGTATTAGTTGTATGTGAAATGTGAAGATACTGATTTTCACCATTTAAAAAGTTATAATGTGCATGTGTTTTTAATTCCTGTGTTTTATTAACCAAGCCAGTGTTCTAAAGTAATAGGTTCATTGTACAATTTACATAGAAATATTTTATCAAAACTTACATGTATCTAGAATTTTGGAAGTGTCACAAAATACAAAACAATACAAAACACCCTTAGCCCTGTTTATAAAACAATTCTAACCACTATGTAATGAAAGAGATAAAACTTCACATCTCCTGTTAAGTGGAGCTGTTACTATCAGTTAAGCACTTATGCATTTGCATGTCGGTTACTTAAATTCTATGTGGAAGTAAAAGGTAGTAAAGAAGATATTTGTATACCCATTGAAGTGGGTTTTCAGAAGCACAATGAACAATATTCACCTTTGGAAGGTGTTTTGGCTGTACTGGTGCATTAGATGGCAAAGATGGTGTTAGAGGCTTAGTAGGTATATAATGTTGCATAGTAGTAAATATCTCTTATTTTGTTCTTTCTAAACATTATGAGGGAAAGTAAATGTGATGATAAATTGTCTTCGTTTAAACATTGCCAGATGTTTGACCTCAGTGTAAATAAGATGTAGAGATAATATGATGGCGATGATGATCCTAACGAATGAATGAACAGAATCAGAATGGTAGCTTTATTTCAAATTTGATAGCTGAACAAGTCATCACATTTTTTTTTTTTTTTTTGCTGTGCAGTAGCACAGCTGGTTACATTGAATATTTTTCCTCCATTATGCTGTTAATTATATAGTAATGTATCAGGAAAGAAATAGATAAAAAAAAAAAACTTCTGCTCATTTCTTGTTAATTTCTGAGTCTTTTCACACATCAATGATTGGATGTTCTTATTCAGAATGACCACGTAATTGTCAAAGAGAAGAAGCTGCTATTTCTCTTGAAACTGTCTGTTTATAATAACCAGACTCAAATTCATTTTCTCAATATAAATAAGGAAAAAAAGAAGTTGGCAAACTATGTTCCATCTTTGTAAGCTGGGTACTATATTCACTGAAGTTTGATTGGTCAATTATTTGTGAATATTTAGACTACTGTATTTTTCAAATATATATATATATATATATATATATATATATATATATATATATACTGAATTTGTAATAGCCTAAGACTAAATTTAGATTCTGTCGTTTGTGAATATGTTGACCAAAGGCACACATGCTTTCAGGCAGGTCAGAGACATCTGTGCAACCTGTTCAGATTCTTTGGTAGGCATCATGATAGCTTGTGTTCCTGCCTCAGAGTGAATTAAGGAAGGATGAACAGTTTTGTATTGGTTCCCATCTGCATCTCTTTGTGCTTTCAGTTTGTGTACATGTTTTTGTAGTGTAAGATATTAAATTTTATATTTTTTCATGAAATAAACATTTGAATATAGAAAAAACTTGACCGTCCTACTTAGTTTCTCCTAATATATTAAATTTATAGACTTTTCATAGGATTTTTATTCTCACAAATATGTTTGCTTTTATAAATGTGACTATGTTATAAAGTTATCTGAGTTATAAAGATGATCATATACATTCTTCATAAAAGCATATTTCTGAATATACATTTAAGCAATTGTCTGGCAAAGAGAGACTGATTGAGATTATAGAACATGACCTTCATTCACAGTGGCAAGTAATCCAAAATACACTCGAAGAAAACAAAACAAAACCACACCACCACAACAACAACAAAAAATAGAAACCGCAATGAAGAAATAAATAAAAATCAAAAATTATATGCTATCACCCACAAAAGTAGATACGTTTTGATGGACATCAGCTGGAGACAATCTCGTCATTAGGCTCTACTGTCTGCTATCTGCTCTGTCACTGTGCAAGAATAAAATATTTACACAAGAGGAGGATTAAGAAGCAAGGCTCTTTAAGTAAGTATGATATAATCATCTTTTAAAAGAATAAAAAGAAATAGAATCTCTCCATTCTATGAATTGAATCATGTTTGTAGTTGGTGTAATTATAACATAAAAGAGGCACACTATGCCTATAGAATAATAGTAAGTAAAGTTGATGTTCAAAATTTTCTAGAATTAGGATTTTCTTTACTGATTCAATATTCTATTATGTTACTCAGAACTCTTTATCATTTATACTTATCTTGTTCTCTCTGTGATACAGAGTTAAAGATATTGTTTTTAAAAATTCCCTAAACTACTCTTGACATGATAGAAATAATAGAATAGAAAATATTTAATGAAAAAGAGATTCTAGGTTGGAAATGTTCACGTTAACCTTTAAGATGCATATGTGTACCCTGATTGAAATCTAGGGCTTCCATGGCCTTCTTTGGACTCTGCAGACATTAGACAGGTAAGCAAGAGTGCAAGTAACACACACACACACACACACACACACACAAACACAAACACACACACTACATATATGCAAATCATATTCACATGAAATAAAATGATTTAACATGTGATAAATACACTTTTTTCATTTTATATTTGTAAATTTGTATATTTGTAAATATGTTGCTCATATTATTTCTCCTCTCTCTAACTCATCTAAGATTCTTCTACTTCCTACCTTTCCATCATCATATTCTTTCTCTCTTTATGACAACAACAATAACAACACACACACACACATGTACTAGCACACAGACACACACAAACACACAATAAACATACACACAAAAGAAAAAGCTACAAAAAATACACAGCATAGAATATATTTTGTGTTGGCCAGCTCTTTTTGAAAAAGAGGCCTCCTGGAGGAGTGGGTGATATAAACAGTGTCACTGTATCAAAGAAAAACCATTTTATTTCCTCCCAGAAGCAACCCATAGCAAAAAGGGTGTTAGTTCTGAGTAGAGGTTCATGCCTACTGTCCCTTCTCCATGCTGAGATTTTGTCTGGCTTTAATATATGCAGGTCATTTGCATTATCAGATACAACAGGGATTGTGCACATGTGAACTTATAGAATATATTCAATTTAAGGTGCCCAAGAGGTTCTACATTTCCAAAAAGCAAATATTACTTGAGGTTCACAACACAATTTTGAAATAAGAAGTTTATGAACACAATTTTAAAACATAGTGTTATTTATTATACTGGAATATACTCTACATCTCAAGTGACTCCTAAAAGTTGACTTTCTAAAATAGTAAAAAAAAATATTTTTATCTTTAAGTATTGTGTATATGAGAAGATGTTTCAATAAAGTAAAAAAAATCACTATGAATCATATTGCTTAGTGCTAACAATTTTCTAACATTCATTTATAGTGGGAAGCATGCACAAATATTCTTGAAGGCCTAGATCCTTTATCACCCTGCCTGGATTAGCTTGCTCTAGTTTCCCATTGCCTTTAATCACAGGGCACATTAACACCAACATATGCCTTAAAGGAGCTGCATTTCAGACACACTCTGTCTTTACCTCCATAGTGAAAAAGGAATGTAAATTACACCTGGCAGTTTGGATCAATTACCTATTTGAACATTGTCATTACTTAATAGGAATCTTTATTTAAGGACCTCAAAAGAACATGGTGCCCAGGAGAAACTCTGGAGAAACTATGAATTGAATCATGTTTGTAGTTGGTGTAATTATAACATAAAAGAGGCACACTATGCCTATAGAATAATAGTAAGTAAAGTTGATGTTCAAAATTTTCTAGAATTAGGATTTTCTTTACTGATTCAATATTCTATTATGTTACTCAGAACTCTTTATCATTTATACTTATCTTGTTCTCTCTGTGATACAGAGTTAAAGATATTGTTTTTAAAAATTCCCTAAACTACTCTTGACATGATAGAAATAATAGAATAGAAAATATTTAATGAAAAAGAGATTCTAGGTTGGAAATGTTCACGTTAACCTTTAAGATGCATATGTGTACCCTGATTGAAATCTAGGGCTTCCATGGCCTTCTTTGGACTCTGCAGACATTAGACAGGTAAGCAAGAGTGCAAGTAACACACACACACACACACACACACACACACAAACACAAACACACACACTACATATATGCAAATCATATTCACATGAAATAAAATGATTTAACATGTGATAAATACACTTTTTCATTTTATATTTGTAAATTTGTATATTTGTAAATATGTTGCTCATATTATTTCTCCTCTCTCTAACTCATCTAAGATTCTTCTACTTCCTACCTTTCCATCATCATATTCTTTCTCTCTTTATGACAACAACAATAACAACACACACACACACATGTACTAGCACACAGACACACACAAACACACAATAAACATACACACAAAAGAAAAAGCTACAAAAAATACACAGCATAGAATATATTTTGTGTTGGCCAGCTCTTTTTGAAAAAGAGGCCTCCTGGAGGAGTGGGTGATATAAACAGTGTCACTGTATCAAAGAAAAACCATTTTATTTCCTCCCAGAAGCAACCCATAGCAAAAAGGGTGTTAGTTCTGAGTAGAGGTTCATGCCTACTGTCCCTTCTCCATGCTGAGATTTTGTCTGGCTTTAATATATGCAGGTCATTTGCATTATCAGATACAACAGGGATTGTGCACATGTGAACTTATAGAATATATTCAATTTAAGGTGCCCAAGAGGTTCTACATTTCCAAAAAGCAAATATTACTTGAGGTTCACAACACAATTTTGAAATAAGAAGTTTATGAACACAATTTTAAAACATAGTGTTATTTATTATACTGGAATATACTCTACATCTCAAGTGACTCCTAAAAGTTGACTTTCTAAATAGTAAAAAAAAATATTTTTATCTTTAAGTATTGTGTATATGAGAAGATGTTTCAATAAAGTAAAAAAAATCACTATGAATCATATTGCTTAGTGCTAACAATTTTCTAACATTCATTTATAGTGGGAAGCATGCACAAATATTCTTGAAGGCCTAGATCCTTTATCACCCTGCCTGGATTAGCTTGCTCTAGTTTCCCATTGCCTTTAATCACAGGGCACATTAACACCAACATATGCCTTAAAGGAGCTGCATTTCAGACACACTCTGTCTTTACCTCCATAGTGAAAAAGGAATGTAAATTACACCTGGCAGTTTGGATCAATTACCTATTTGAACATTGTCATTACTTAATAGGAATCTTTATTTAAGGACCTCAAAAGAACATGGTGCCCAGGAGAAACTCTTAGCTTTCAGTTTAATAGGTTTGTTGGGTCTCCTGGGAGAAGCATCCCTCTCCCCAATCAAAACCAACAAATAGACCAACAAAAGATAAGGTTGTATAAACACAAAGCAAAAATCTTCCTACGTAACTGTTCTATCTCTTTCTCTTGATTCCTCTTATTTATTGTTATTATTATACTGGAATACACACTAAATCCCGTAACTCTTGGTTATGGAAGAAACTTGCCTACATATTGTCATAGCCAAAGCATGTACCACCTTCTGGAGAACCTTGAGTCACCACCGCCTGCCATCCACTATAGGCTACTGCTGTCTAGTTGGTGCTTTAAAAATCCATTCTGTTCTTTTATGGATTGAATTGCTTAAAAATAGTGGAAAACTTGGAAAAAAAAACAAACAAACAATCATGAACAATGAATTCCTTGGGCAAAGGACCGCTATGAAATAAGTTCCTTGGTTAGGAAACAGTTACATAAGAATACCAGAATCATTGATAAGGCCCGGGGATGGTAGCTTTAGTAGAAGCATTAAGTGAAACAAAGGAAATCCATAAAGAGAGTAAGTATCTGAGTAACTACAAAATACTTCCTGTTTTACAGTGGAAGTAGTCCAGTACAGTTAACATTTAATCAGGACACATTAAAATGGTGGTTCCAGATAGATATGTAGCAGAGGATTGCTTTATTTGACATCACTGGGAGGGGAGCCCCTTGGTCCAGTGGAAGTTTGATGACCCAGGATAAGGGAACCTTAGGCCACTGGGGCAGGAGTGGGTGGATGGGTGGGGTAGCACCCTCATAGAGGCAGGGGGAGGGAGGAGGGGATAGGGTGCTTGTAGAGGGAAAACTGGTAAGGGGAATAAAATTTGAAATGTAAATAAATAAATAAAATAACCAATAAAAAAGAAAAAAGTATCATTACTCCAAATCTGGATATTACTATTTAACGTTTCCAATAATATTTAAAATAATGATTATTAAAATTATAACTCTGGAATGAATATATATATATATATATATATATATATATATATATATATATATATATTAAGCCCCACATTAAATTTTGCAATTGTAGTTGAACTAGCCCAGACTGTTTATATATATATATATATATATATATATATATATATATATATACACACAGTCCACACAGTCTAAGCTATATATATATAGGTATATATATATGCATACATACAGTCTGGGCTAGTTCAATTACAATATATATATATATATATATATATATATATATATATATATATATATGGCAGATTTGACATAAATAATCAGGTCTAGCCAGGACACCCTTTGTGAATGGAAGACCACACTGTTGAGCATATACATACCCTTCCTTTTGTTACCATGGCCACTTTGTGTATGGGCAATTGACACTGGGGCAATAAGAGGGATGTGTGAGGGAAGAGGTTGATTGTCCACAGGAGTAGCTTGTCTCCTTCCACTCTGTGGGTCTTATGGAATCAATACCTGCTTGTTAGGTTTGGCCACACATGATTTTGCCTATTGAACTATCTCCTTGGCTCGCAAATATGTTCTTCTTACTAGCCTGACAACTTTATATTAGATATCAAAATCCAATGGGAGTCAATTCCATATTAAATGAAGCCCACATATAAGCCCCAAATTAAATTTCGCAATGGTGATTGAACTAGCCCAGATTGAATTTTACCACTAATTGAGGACTCATATTTCTTCTCCTCACAAAAAAAATGGAACCTGTTTTAATTAAATTATCTCTGCAATAATGATATCAAGTATACCTATAAATCCTTTGTACAGAAGATTCTGACCCATTTTATAAATGAATTTCTGACATAACAGACCATGGAAGACTTTGACAGCTTCAAAGTTTCTATGTCTTTATGTCTAATGTTGCCTGTAAGACCTATGCATGGATACAATTGGCTGCTAGTTTTGAGTTAAAGTAGGTCCTCATGACAATACCTATAACATGGTACAATGAGGACAGAACTCTAAGATTCTGTAATCAATTTCTAAGGAAGAGGAAACAGAAAGCAGAGTAAAAGAAGAAAGTGTTTCTCCAATTATTGGTTCAAGAAATGGGATTACTAGGTAATACTTCTTTGTCAGTGACATAAAAGTAAAGAAGAAATTCAAAATTCTTAAGTCTTATTTTTGTAAAGCTAAATGTTTTGATTTTCATGAGAGACATGCCTCCCACCCCAAGAAGCCATTTTAAGTAGAATGAGATATACTAATGAAGACATTGCATATAACAAAGCAATGTGAGGTTGTTTGGGGTCAAGTAAAGTAGAAAAGTGGTGAGGCCATCTATATAGATCTATATTCAGGAGTTGAACACTAAAATATTATAGTCCATAGTTATAAATGTCTATTCAACTTTTTATGCACAGGAATATCATTCTGTAAAGCTATTCTATTTTAGCTATACTATGACAATTCCTATATCTAAGATAAATTGGTTTCCAAAGAAATATCACCTGTTTCTATTCTAATCATCACTACCTACTGATCTTCAGTAACAGCCAGTTAGAAAGTTGTTAATGGAATACTCATTTTCTTTGTTGACTATTGATGATTACTCCTAGAAACACACAACTAAGGGCTGCAAAAAGGAAATCTTTCCTTCTCCTTCCCACAAAATGTCCTGTGGAAACTCTAAGAGAGACCACCACTTAGTTACATGTGTGAATTCACCTTCTAGGACCCACTATATTAACTACCTGCTAACGGCATTGTTAACTCCTCTGATAAATATTACCCCAACCTTAAAACTCCAACTCCAAATCTTTTTGATCCTAAATTGATGAAGATACAATAAAATTAAAATTAAAAAGTTAATCCACATTGCAAGCATCCAGCAAAAACAAAAGGCTGGTAGTAATCCAATTGGACTTTGTATTTACACAAAAAGACTGTCATTCCAGCCAGTTCATTGGACTGCATGGGTTTAGAGTAAAGGTAGCATTTCACAGTTCTCTGCCTTGGAGGAAACAAGGAGAGAAGTACTAAGAAAAGCATCTAAGATAAGGTAGATGAGAAATATGTGGACTAGGGAAATGGTGGCATGTGTGGGCTGTGACAGAGAGGACAATGCCATTAAAACTTAAAGATGGAGTAGCAATGAGAAATGTGGTTGAATTGATTGTGTTTGCTTAGGGTAAGAGAAGAACAGCTTCAAGCTCTCTGGCATGTGTGATAAGAACTCTGCCTTAGTGAGAAGGACAGGAAAAGCAATCACCTGCAGATCTGGTAGAGTCCATTTATTGTAGCTGAGCCCATTCTATGCTCAAATTTTCTGAACAAATACAAAGCAAAAATAATATTATACCTTGCAGGAGATCAGTTGATCTTGCCTCTGGGTCCTGTAACTATTCAGATAGGAAGTGCTGATATCAGCAGATATACCAGTATGTAGAAGAGAATAGTTTAAAATCTATATTTCTGAAAAAAAGAGGAAAACAACTACAAATTTTATTGATAAAGCTTGACTCTAAAAGGCATAGTCATCAATCTAAATCTTCAAAACATCATTGAACTTACATGTTTATATATATATATATATATATGCATATGTATGTGTATGTGTGTATATATATATGTATATATATATATATATATCAATCACTTGTCTGTTTTTATCTCAAACATTAGTTTGTTTTGCCTTTCTTCATATATTTAAAGGAATATTCTTAATAATATCCACAAATACCTAAATAAGCATCAAATAGTGTTTGAAAAATCATCTTTCAAAAATATTTAATAAAAATATTAGATTTTTTTAAATATCAAAGAGGAAAATTAATGTCTATAAATTTTGGAAGCTAAGATTTTTCAAGTCAGATATTTTCTTTCAACTTTTAAAAGTCTTATCAAAGACTTGGGGTTTTTATTCATGACTAAGGAATTCACGTAATTACTTAGAATCCCTTAGAATTCTTACTACAGCAATGATGAATGATTGACAATTACTGATTGATTGAAGTGTGTAGAAGAAGAAGTACTGTAGGCAATATACATTTTCCCCGTGTGCACCTTAATTAGTGTTTCCTGAGATCATTTTTTGATAAAAAGACTCCAGTATGTGAGATTTCTCTGGGAGATAAAGCCATATTGGACTACAGAAA
This sequence comes from Arvicanthis niloticus, assembly GCF_011762505.2. Classification (NCBI taxonomy): domain Eukaryota; kingdom Metazoa; phylum Chordata; class Mammalia; order Rodentia; family Muridae; genus Arvicanthis; species Arvicanthis niloticus. The sequence goes on along the minus strand of NC_047664.1, from coordinate 83,895,053 downwards.
GAGAACTGAGGAAAATGCAGTGTGGCTATACTGTAAGAAGCCAGCGTTTCCTGTCTGTGAGGGCTCATAAATACCACTTGTGAATGCCTCACAGAACACATGAAGCCCAAGAAGAAGAAAAACCAAAGCGTGGGTGCTTTGGTCTTTCTTAGAAGGAGTAACAAAATACTAACAGGAGCAAATATGAATACTCTGAAAAGGGGACTGTCCAAAGAGTGCCCCACTTGTAGATCCATCCCAGTGCAATCAGCAAATTCAAACACTGTTGTGGATGTCAGGAAGTGCATATTGACAAGACCCTAATATACCTGTCCTGAGAGGCTTTGGTAGAGCTTGTCATAGACAGAGATAGATGGTCACAGATAAATCATTGAACTGATCATGGGGTTCTCAATGGAGGACTTAGACAGAAGACTGAAGGAGTTGAAGGGGCTTGCAACCCCATTGGGAGAGCGACAGTTCCAACCATCCAGAGCTCCCAGGGTCTAAATAGCTAGCAAGCTAGCCTGGGAACACACATGGAGGGACCCATGGCTTCAGCTGTATATGTAGTGGAGGATGGCCTTGTTAGGCAACAGTGGGAGAGGAGGTTTTTGATCCCATCAAGGCTGAATGCCCCAGTGTGGGAAAATTTGAGGGTGGCGAGGTGGGAGGGGGTGGATGGGTGGGGGCACACCCTAATAGAAATAGGAGGAGGGAGGGTGGCATAAGGGGTTTCTGGGGGGGTGGGGTAAGGGGATAACATCTGAAATGTAGATAAAGTATCCAATAATAGAAACAAACCAAAAAACAGCAAAAAACACCACCACTCCCAACAATAACAAAAACTAGATAATGGAACTGGCTATTGCAGGAGAGCATTTGAGGCTTTTTGGTGGCAATTTAATATTACCCATATTACTGTGAGTCCTTATAATTGTCAAAAACAAGGGTCTGTGGAAGGAGCCTATGGAACTTTAAAGCAGTATCTTCATAAAATAAAAAGGGGAAGATATATCCCCATACACCACAAATTTATTTAAATCATGTTGTTTTTAATTAATTTTTTTTAAAAAGTTGGATGCCAAGAATCTTCACTGTTCTTAAAACAGAAAATAAAGATATACACCACAACAAGGGTTATATGGCTGCTTTTATTTTTTTTTTTTTACCATGGTTACATGGGTTTGTTCAAACCAGTAACAAAGCCAAGGAGGATTGTCAGTAGATATCATGGTCCACAGTGTCTTGAAGTAGAGAATCATAGCAACAGCAACCCTCCTCTAGTTTCTAAGTGTCATTGATATGATTGTTGATACTAACTGTCAATTTGATAAAATATAACACTAGCCAGGTCAATGCAGTGTGTCAACTCAGAATAAATGGGTGTTGCTTCTGCTTCTTGTATCACTCAGACTTATAAAAATCCCATACTCAGAGGGTGGATGGGATAGAAGGTTCCTGGATGGTGGGGGGAATGTGGTAAGGGGATAAAACCTGAAACATAAATATTATATCCAATAATAAATAAATAAATAAATAAAATAATAAAAATCCCATACTGAAATGCAGACAGATTTACACTGGCCTGTGACCTATGGTGTCTCAGAATGTAAGCACTTGCATGAACTTGGTATTAAATGTTCTGCACCTTCTAGTTTGAAACTCTTTCAAACACATATTTGATTTTTATTATTTACAAAATAAAATATGATAGAGCCATGAGAAATGTCATAATATTGCTGAAGAGGAGCCAACAGTATTGGGAATCTGTTTCATAGCACAGGAATATTCCTGACTCTATCTGCCCAAACAGGTCCACAGACTTTTGCTACCTGGGAACTGCTACAGATTTTCTCCCTTCTAGTGACCAAGCCACATTAAGTGGAGAGGGTATGCTCTACAGCATTCAAGTTTGTCCTTATCAGCAGCCCCATAACAAAGCCAAGGAGGACTGCCAGTGAATATCGTAGTCCACAATGTCTTGAAGGAGAGCATTATAGCAGCAGTGACCTTCCTCCAGGTTCTAAGTGTCATTGGTATGATTGTTGATACTAGCTGTCAATTTGATAAAATTTAAAATTCATCAGGTTTTGCTAGGAGACAGGTTTCTAGCATTCCCGAGAAAGATTATTTAGACTGGTTTAGTTGAAGTCAGAATACTGACTTTAATTATAGGGGACATCATTGCATAGGCTGGGGCCTTATGCTGAGCAAAAAGCAATAAGCAGGTTGAGGACTAACGCTCATCACTCTGACTCCTGACTCTGGATCCAATATGACCAGTATCCTCACACTCCTGGTATAATGGTAGCCATCATGGAATTGAGTGAAAATAAAGCCCCTCTTCTTTACATTGCCTTTGTCAGTGTATTTTACCAGTGAACTGAGACAACTAAATAAAACAGTAATTAGTCAAAATCAAGACTATTCTTCGAACTCAAGTCTGATATCGAATAGCTCCCAGTATTAGAATTGAGACACTTCTAAATAAAACATAGAAAACACCCTAACAATAAACTCCAAGCCATGAATTCGCTGTAGTCCCTTAACTCACAGGCTGACCATCTCAAATCTGTTAAAAAAGTTAAAGAAGGACTGAGTCTAACCTTGTATTCCTAAATGTGTTATACTGGTACAATGCCTGTGAGAGTAACAATATTCATCTCACTTTTATATCAATAAGAAGCTCGTACCAATGAAAACCTTAAAATTTGTAATCAAAGTAAATTGGTGCCGTTTAAGAATTTATATCTTCATCTTGATAATAATTGTACAGATTTCTACTAAAAGGTTATGGCTATGCAATAAATCCTAGCCAATCCTCTCTATTAGGACTATCTTGTACCTCACGGGTACAAATTGGCATAATTATGCTCTAATTGTATTTTGAGAGAAAAGTTTTATTTTAACAGGAAGGGTGATATGTAGGAGGAGCTAAGGTGGGAGGAGTACTGAGAGGAAGAGAAGGAGTAAGGAAAAGAGGAGAAGAAGGAGAGGAGAAGCTAGATGATGAGAGAGAGAAGGGGGGAGGCGGTATGGAGGCAGATGTTCATGTATCTCCACCAGTCAAAGATAGTTGATTTATCTAGGTTGGGTATTGGGTTACACCTCTGATTGAGCATTACCAAACTTATAAAGCCTTTGATTAACATTTTTTAAAAATGTATAAGTGCAAAAAGAAAAAGGGGGCATGGGATAGGGGGTTTTCTAGGGAGGGGAAATGGGGAAAGGGGTGGCATCTGAAGTATAAATAAAATATCCAATAAAAAAAAAGAACTGAGACACTTTACAGATTATCAGTTCATCACAAGTTGGGTATGAGAATCCATAGAAAGGAAAATTGATTCCCAATATTTTCCTTTTCTGCATATTTTGCTGGTTTAGTAGCTAAAAAGAGGGCAAACCTAATATCCTGTGCCCTACTTATAAGCATACTTGGTAATAGGAACTTACCCATATGGGAAGGTCTGTTATTGTCCTGTAGTGTTTCTTTGTTAAAAGTAGCAGAAGATCAGATACTAAATGAAAATGTCTTAAACAGTCAAAAACAGACCTGGAAGAAAAAAAATTTAAAGTTTTAATTTTTAATTTTTGTCTGTACTTATGTTCTTATTATATTATATTTTATTTTTTATTAATCATTTTATTTATTTACATTTCAAATTTTACATTTCATCTACATCTCCCTTCCCAGTTACCCCTCCATAAACCCTCCACCCCATCCCTCTTCTCCCTCTCCTTTGCCTCTATGAGGGTGCTCCAACACCCATTCCTGCCTCACCCCTCTAGCATCCCCCTTCACTGGGGTATCAAGCCTTCCTCCCCTCCCATTGATATCAGATAAGCCCATCCTCTGCTACATATGTATTTGGAATCATGTCTCCCTACATGTATATACTTTAGTTAGTGGCTTAGTCCCTGGGAGCTGTGGGTGGTCAGGTTAGTTGATATTGTTGTTCTTCCTATGAAGTTACAATCCCCTTCAGCTCCTTCAGTCCTTTCTCTAACTCTTAAATTGGGGTCCCTGTGCTCAATCCAGTGATTTGCTGTGAGCATACACCTCTGTATTTGTCAGGGTATGGCAGAACCTCTCAGGAGACAGCTATATCCTCTCAGGAAACAGTTCTTGGCATCCACAATAGTGTCTGGGTTTTATGTCTGCAGAAGGGATGGATCCCTCGGTGGGCAGTCTTTGTATGGCTTTTAATTCAGTCTCTGTCTTATTATATTTAATATATATTTAATCACTTTTAAAAAAAGAAAAGAAGGAAGGAATGAAGAGAGAGAAAGAAGGGAAGAAAGAGACAGAAAAAAGAAAGACAATAACAATTTGCCAGCAAGTCACTCCATTAGTTTTCTAGGACTGTTACAACTACATATCACAAGTTATTGGCACTAACATTAGCCTTTTGTTCTAACAATTTGTAAGGTTAAACACTTCCAGATATCCATAGGATTCACTTTGTTCAATGTGTCTGTCCTTGCGTCATAGAAAATCATCTTTCCTACCTGGCCACCATATGGTATTCTCTCTGTACATTATGTTCTGATCTCTTATCAGGATAGAGTCTAGCTCTGTACCCCATTTTTAATAGGGTTATTTGGTTCTTTGGAATCGAACTTCTTGAGTTCTTTAAATATATTTGATATTGCCCCTATCAGATGTGGGATGGTAAAGAACTTTTCAAAATCTGTAGAATGCCGTTTTTTCCTATTGACAGTGCCCTGTGCCTTACAGAAGATTTGCAATTTTATGAGGTCCCAGTTGTCTATTGTTGATCTTAGAGCCCGAGCCACTCATATTCTGTTAAGGAATTTTTTATGTGCCAATGTGTTCAATGTTCTTACCTACTTCCTCTTTTATTAGATTCAGTAATCTGGTTTTAGGTGGAGGTTCACTTGGACTTGACCTTTGTACAAGGAGATAAGAGTGGATCAATTTGCATTCTTCTATATGCTGACCTCCAGGTGAACCAGCACCATTTGGTGAATATGCTCACTTTTTTCCACTGTATGGTTTTGGCATCTTTGTTAAAGATCAGGTGAAACAGGTGTGGGGGGTTAATTCTGGGTATTTAATTCTATTTCATTGATCTACCTGTCTGTTAAACCACAAATACTATGTGATTTCTATCGCTATTGCTCTGTAGTGCAGCTTGAGATTGTGGGAAAAAACTCGTGCTGGAGTCTGGCTGCCACCGCACTGGGCAAGAGCACAGTGTAGCTGTAGCAGCGGTGGCCTGCATTCACTCCACAGCTGTGGCGGGCTGGCAGCTGCGTCAGGAAGGTCTAAGTTTCCAAAGGTTGAGAACCTGGCAGCAGGCCCAGGACACACGTGGAGTCCCAAGGATCCAAAGCTTTTATTGTTCATGGTATCATGGTATGGTGGATGGGTCTGGATGGTGTGCCCAAGGGAACTGGCTTTTATAGCAGGGGAAGAGGGGAGGGAATAACTTAATTAGCTACCCCCCCCCCGCCTTTAGATAACTCATTAATATTTAAATCTCTCAAGGTGGAGACCTATTAATCACGCCCTCCACCTGTGCCCTAAGTGACTGATGGTTGTAGGCTGAATGGAGATTAGACAGCATGTCAGGGCCCTGGGTTCGGGAGCGTGACCGAATGCCCACAACCCAAGAACCAACCCATCTACAGCACAACATGAGATCAGGGATGGTGATTGTCCCAGAAGTTTTTTTATTGTGTGGGTGTTCTTCAAAAAACTGGAAATAGTTCTACATGAGAACCCAGCTGTTCAACTCCTGGCTATATATCCAGAAATTGCTCCAACATATAACAAGGACACATGCTCTACAGTGTTCCTAGCATCCTTATTTATAATAGCCAGAAGCTCACAGGCCATATGAAACCCGAAAAGAAGGACGACCAAAGTGTGGATGCTTCAGTCCTACTTAGAAGGGAGAAGTAAATAATCACAGAAGATAGAGCAAGGGAGGGATCTGGGAGGGAGAGAGGAGGGGGAGGGGAAAGGGGAGCAGGATCAGGTGTGGAAGGTGACAGGGGAGAAGCACAGAGGGACAGAAATTCGAACAAAGTTGTTTAGCACGGGGTGATGGGGAACTGGGGGTAGCCACTAGAGATTCCCAGATGCCAGGGATGCAAGAGGTTCCCAGGACCCAACAGGGATAACATTAGCTGAAATACACTACAAATGGGAGATGGAACTTGTAGATACCATATCCAGTGGTTAGACAGGACCCCTGGTTAAGGGATGGGGTCACCCACCCATATCAAAAGTATTAACACATAATTGCTACTGTCCAAAGGAAATGCAAACACAAAGAGTGGAGCAGTGGAGCAGAGATTGAAGAAAGGCCATTCAGGTAGTGCCTACCTAGGGATCCATTCCATCTGCAGACATCAAACACAAACACTATTGCTGATGCTAAGAAGCCCTTGCCAACAGGAGCCTGGTATAGCTGTCAGGAGAGGCTCTGCCAGAGCCTCTTACCAATAGAGATGTGGATGTTCGCAGCCAGTCATCTGACTGAACATGGGGACCACAATGAGGGACTTAGGAGAAGGACTGAGGGACCTGAAAGTGTTTGCAACCCCATAGGAAGAAAAACAATATCAGCAGACCAAACTCCCCAGAGCTCCCAGGGACAAAAACCACCAAAGAATATATATGGAGGAACCCATGGTTCCAGCTGCATATGTAGCAGAGGATTGTCTTACCTGACATCTGTGGGAGGGGAGGCACTTGGTCCTGTGGAGGCTCAATTCCCAAGAGTAGGGGAATGCTAGGGAGGTGGGGTGGGAGTGGGTGGGTGGGTGCAGGAGTAACCTCATAGAAGCAGGGGTAAGGAGGATGGGATTAGGGGTTTGCAGAGGGGAAATCAAGGAGGGGAATAACATTTGAAAAGTAAATGAATAAAATAACTAATAAAAAAAGATAGAGTCATGTGGATTGGTGATCATTCTAATGACTTTATTTTAACTTTACATTTTTATATATCTTATCTTTATATACTCACATACCGAGGACAGGGGCTTCAGCATGTAACTGAGGAAGGAGAAATTTTATAGGATAACTAAATGAACCTCATAATAAGTCTTATCTTTAACCATTGACGTCTGCATGTATGTATTCTCTCCGTGACTAGAGCAGAACAAGATATTGCATGAATTATCAGAAAGATTATGCTTTATAGTACCACAGTACAACTCTTTATACTACCAGTGTCCACAGAATATTTCAGATCAGCCTTTAGTTGATCTTTACAGGTTTAGTTATGGTAGACTACTTCAACATGATGTGGAAACATTGAAGAATCAGCCGAGTTTGCAGAGCCCAAAATTATCTATTGTAATATTAATGAATCATTGGTGTGATGTTCTATTATTTGGCAATCCCTGTTAGTAAATCAAGCATACTGTAAAAACCCAGAAAGATGCTGGCAGAACTGTCACAATTAGTGCAGAAAAACTGATAGGCAACATAGATGCTTAAAAGGTAGGAGGCATTTGATGTCATTAATTTAAAATCCAAAGTTATTTATGGTCAATAATGTCTCTTATTGTGTGGCAGCAGTTCATTCAGTCTTGAGGGGGAGAAATATCTTTGCAAAATATACAGCTGTATCTGTGCTATTGTTTCTATTTTACTAACAAGTTCATTGTTCCTGAATTGGAAAAAGACTCTGACATTTACCATGTAATTCATTGTATGCACCTGGCTGTTGAGTGTCTTTTTCTGCATGAGATTATTTGTGGTTGGCATTATTATAAAATAGAAATATTGCCTCCCTGTGTTTATTCCCATAGATCTTCTCAGTGTGTCATTGCTGGAGATGTTGTTGCTTTTCTAACCTTCCCATTTTTTTCCCTTTCAGGCCCTTGAATTAACATGTAGAAGTTTCAACCAGAGCCAAGATTCTATGTATCATGTCCCTTGAGGAAACATCTTATTCTTATAAAACACACATACAAGTGTATTCAAGTCTGCTCAATATTGTAACAAGCCATTGTTAACTATCACAACAAAAAAGCTATATAATTTGTGAGGCAGATTCTCAATTCTCCTTGCTCATTAGGGAAACATGAGAATACAAGCATTTTAATGCAAGCTTAAGAAATGATATCAGTACAATAAAATTGTGTAGCATGGGAGGTTGTGTCATCACTTGCTGGAACTTACTTAAGCCTATGAATATGACAACTGTGATTCAAGCTATTCTACCCTTCCTAGCCTATGAATCAGAGAGAGGAGTAGGGACAGAAGAAGTAAGTGAGGGAGAGAGAGAAAGACAGAGAGAGAGAGAGAGAGAGAGAGAGAGAGAGAGAGAGAGAGAGAGAGAGAGAGCTATAGATATGGTTTGTAACTTTAGGTAAATATAAAATAATATTCGGTGAGGCTGTATGAACAGTCTATGCCTCCTCCTTCCGTCTCTCTCTGTATTGACCTCCTTCCCCCTTCCCATTTGTGCGTCAGCCTCATTTTTTCCGTTTCCTTTTCCATATTTCCTGTATTTTGCTCTTCACCTCTCAGCAATGAATACATGTATCAGATAATTGAAAGTAATTATTGAACTTAAAAATGCTATTTACATTAGGTTTTAGTCAGACTAAATTATCTGAATTACAGTTAGAATAAAGAATTAAGAACCCCTGAGGTCACACAAATATTCTAGATCCAGCTATCTAACAGGTTTCTGTGCGTCCCATAGAGTGCTCCTTGACTATAGGTTGAGTTATACCAACAGATATAAGTATCTAAGTCACTTGGTAATGGATTTCATTAAGTAGAAGATGCCAGTTTATAAATCCCAGGATAACACAACAAGGTGTCTCTCTCGATACTTCTAGATGAGATTCGAATGTAGAACGTCAATTTGTAAATTGCTAGAGACTATCTATCTTATAGTTATCATGGATTGGACTCAGTATAAGAGCCCCAAATCTCCACTGACATTGTAGGAAGCCGCTCAGCTTTCTGATAAGGAGAGATTTTACCTTACAGTTACCTAAACCTAGTTTCCTAATCTCGTCTTATCTTTGGCTTTAGTTTTTCAGATATTCCTTCCAGAAGACCAGGAGCCAAAGGAGCTATTTATGTATGACATTCCTAATTTGGGAGGACATTAGTGGGAGAAAAAAGGTGGCAGAACAGCAGAGCACTCTGGTCTTAGCAGGAATCACAGATGTGGAAACAATTGTTTCAGACAAATGTCTAGTGGAAACATTCAGTGTTTTGTGTGTATTTTTGATAAAGTCAAGATTTAAAAGATTATGTGGTGACAGAAATCCTTGAGCCATTCCCATTCTCTCTTTAAACATAGCCAACATCAATAAATACCTTTCTTGAATTTATCATTAAAAATTTTATTTTAAACAAAGGTAATTAATACTAGAATACATGAGATTGAGCATCTCTAGTCAGGAAAAAACAAAACTCAGCGTGTTCCAAGACCTGAAACTTCTTACTGGGTGACACGGTGACATAAGTGCACATGGAGAAACTTTCACACTTGATGGCCTATAAAAAGTCAATGTCAAAATTTAGGTGTACCCAAAATACTCTATTAAATTGTCTTCAGCCTGTGTACATAAAATATGCTCCAAATATAAGTGAATTTCCCCTTAAGTTTCTTCATAAAATATCTCAATATATGCAAATACTCCAACAACTCAGTCCCTAATTTAAAAATGCAAACACTTCTGCTTGCAAAGGTTTCAGAAAGGGGCTCCTCATGATGATGATGATGATGATGATGATGATGATGATGATGATGATGATGATGATGATTTTTAAAATTAAGTTAATATATGTATAGAGAGAAAGGTTAAAAAATCTTGAAATAAACTAAGAGATTTGCTTTTTGGTTTTTGTCTGTTTTGTTCTGATTTGATTTTTAAGCAGGAACAAATGACAGGTAGTGTGGTAAGTGTCTGTAATCTTACGTTGTAATCTGGCTGAGAAGGAAGAGTGCTATTGAATTTGAAGTTGGCACGAAGCCTCAGCTTCCAACAGATAATTTGTCACCAAGATAAACCCCCTTCCAAAAAAAAACCCAAAGCAAACTAAAGCAAAAGAAGAAAAATCTGAGTAGGTAGTAAACATATTATTTCAAGGAAACATTCAATAAAGTATATGGGATTGAACATCTAAAGATACAATAGCTATGGCCTACAAGTGACACATACCAATTAGTTAAGATTTCTCATAGCTCAACTGTCTCTTTCTCCCCCTGCTCCTGCAAACCCTTTCCTGTCTCTGTCTCTGCCCATCAAACATAGCACTTTCAGGACTATTTAAGAAAACATAATGTGTTCTAAAAACTTGGGGAAAAGAAGGTATATTTTGCTTATAAATTCTTAACAAGTTCCAGTCCATCAACATCATCTTGGGCAGCCAGGGCAGAGATGTGGAGGCAGGAACTGAAGCTGAAGCCATAAAGGAATGTACACTCCTTCCTGACTTACTCCTCTGGCTCATATCCAATACCTTTTAATTTTTCCTAAGCCCAGGACTGACCTTGCCTCAGAAGGCTGAGAAATCCCGCATTAATCATTACTCAAAAGAATGTCTACAGACTTGTCATCTGGCCAATGTGATGGAGGTATGATTTCACCTGAAATCCTCCTTCATAGGTAACTGTAACTGTGTGAAGTTGACAAAAACTAACCAAGACAGACCACAAGGCCTTCTCATTATTGCAGTATGTTGCAGGTTATGTCACCTTAACAGCATCTGAAAGCAAAAGGGTCTTCCTTGCTTGTTATAGCTTCTTCAGACATTTGAAGCATATGCCTATACAGTGTTCTAGCTACCTAGCTTCCTTTCTTTTTCTGCTTGTTTGTAAATCATCCTTCCACCCCTCACTAATAGGCTACATTAATACCCTGATTTGTGACTATGCATCAGTCTCTACTAGACCTAGAAATATATTTCAAATTATTTGAAAATATTATTTCTGTGTGCATAAATTTCAAGAAAGCCTTCATTCCCTAGGCAGATGAATTTCAAAAAGAGTTTATTTTTTTTTCCAGACTGAGATTAGCTACTGTCTAGATCAATATTTGAAAAGAGAATTTGAGTTCAAATGCAACCATTTTATGTTTTGATTCTCAGAAGCTCTGAAGTAAGACATTTAATTTGTTTTAATTTTCTTCACTCACCATTGAAAACTTTGCCTTCACCCTGCTCTGGCACCACATCTATGTCTTCCGCTGACATGTTCAGAGTCACCCCACAATACAATGACAGACAGCCTCGAGCTGTCTGTGTTGGCGTCTGGGGAGAAGACTCAGCATTTAGGGGTAGCATTTGCTTCCTTTGAAGTACATCTATGTTTGGATCACAGAGCTTATACTTCCTCAAGCAAGCATCATGCACACACATACATACATACATACATACATACATACATATACACATACATACATACATATACACACACATACATATACACACATATGCACATACACACACATACATACATATACACATACATACATACATACATATACACACACATACATATACACACACATATGCACATACACAAACATACATACATACATATACACACATACATATACACACACATATGCACATACACACACATACATACATACATATACACACACATACATATACACACACATACACATACATACATACATACATATACACACACATACATATACACACACATACACATACACACACATACATATACACACACATACACATACATACATACATATACACACATACATACATACACACACAATAAATATTTTAATGGAAATGTTTTGTATTCTCTCTCTCTCTTTCTTTCTCTCTCTCTCTCTCTCTCTCTCTCTCTCTCTCTCTCTCTCTCTCTTGAGATAGGGTTTTTCTGTGTAGCTCTGGCTGTCCTGTAACTCACTTTGTAGACCAGGCTGGGCTTGAACTCAGAAATCCACCTGCCTCTGTCTCCCAAGTGCTGGGATTAAAGGCGTGAGCCACCACTGCCCTGCTTTGTTTTGTATTTTCTTATCATCAATTTCAAATGCATTTCAGAAAATTGTTTTGCAATCTTATTGTCTGCTTGAAAGCATTCCTCTCTAGCGCATGACTTCTCTATTTTTTTTTTTTTTTTTGGTCTTTTATCTCAGAAATAAACTTCTCTTGTCACAACTTCATCATAACTGTCTTTCCAATTTCCCCCTCATCATCAGGATGTAAACACATGTACATTGTCCATTGCAAAGTGAGTGGCCCTTAATCCCCTAAAGCCTTTCCTAATAGCACTATACACAGAACATCCTCATATAAACAACGTTTTAAAAGCCTCTATAATTGAAAAATTGTTTTCCATTTTCTCTTATTTTCTTAAGGCGCACTAATTTTTTTTTCCTGTCAAGTTCATTGATAGTATATCAACACTGCTATTGACAGAATCCACTTTCAATTTATGACCATCTGATTTATGAATTTTTCCTTGAAACACTGATAACTTAAAAATGGATATAGAACACAGCCAGTTTTGTACATGTTTAGTCCTTAGGACACCTGCGGAGTAAAATAAATATAGTTCTGCTAGACAGTAGCCCTTGTTAGACAATGTCTTTTATTTAGCAAAAATAAATATTTCTGGAAAAATAGACATGCTTCGTATTTATGGGAAATTCTGTGATTTCTTATATTACCATAATGATGTAAAAATATTTGGGAGTCTCTCAGAAACCCATGGAAACTTGAATACAATGGTACTTGTAAGGTGTAGAGAGATTTGAAATCCAGCAATATGGCTGCTCTGGCAAGGAATCACATCCAAAGATATGATCCAGCTGCAATGCAGACTCCACACACCTTTAATCCCTCTGATTGGAATATAGACACACGGTTAGTACATACCTTTGATCTCTCTTAATGAAATACAGATATGCCATTGGTACACTCCTTTAATCCCAAACAACGATATTTAGTTGAGAAACAGACAAAGTGACAAATCAGAGAAAGATTTGACAGAAGGAGTTAGAGGTAGATACACTCAGCTCTCAGGAGAACAGACAGGAAAGAGAGATTACTTAAGAGCATTGAGACAGAGGCAGATCAGTTTGGTGCAGTTCAGTTTAGTACAGTTGGGCTTAGTTCAGTTGAGTTACCAGCAGTTCAGTTCATGGAATTCGGAAGCAGCTTTTACAATCAGAGCAATCCAGTCAGAAGCTGAGAGAAGCTAATTTGAATCAGTCAGGTTGGAAAGGAGTTTGAGCCAGAACAGTTGTGTTGATCCAGCCAGGCAGCCAGGCAGCCAGCCAGACGACCTGCCTGCCAGCCAGAGTGACTGTCAGAAAAGCCAAAAGCTGTGCAGCCAGTTCAGAGCAAGAGGTCAAGATGCATCCAAATTCCAAAAATCTTGTTCTGAGACCTGTAGGACCACTTCCTGCTTGCTGTGGGCCTGCATATCCCAGTGCATGTAAGCCGTAAGTCTCCACACCTCTGTCATCCTTGAAGTGGTCACACAGCCTGGTAGCCAGATTATAGGTTAAACTACTCTGTCCCTAGAAGGAAATAGCCTGATAACACGTGGAATTCTTTGTTCAAATGAAGCATTCCCAGCCCCAATCTCAGCACAAGCCAATAATGTACACTCACCCCTAAAACCTCTACCCACTCTCCAGAAAAGTTTACATAAAGCTGTTACTCCCAATAATGGAAAGCTGGTTGTTTTTTGTTGTTGTTGTTGTTTTGTTTTGATTTGTTTTGTTTGTTTTTCCGAGACAGGGTTTCTCCATGTAGCCCTGGCTGTCCTGGAACTAACTCTGTAGACCAGGCTGGCATCGAACTCAGAAATCCACCTGCCTCTGCCTCCCAAGTGCTGGGATTAAAGGCGTGGGCCACCACCACCCGGCGAGAGCTGTTTTTTAAAAAAACCATCTTAAGAGAAAGCTATTTCTGCTGCACTCATGCCTCATGAGATTCAGCTAACCCCTCAGCTGGAAAAGCTACATTCCTTTAGTCCAGCCTGGTATACAATGTGCTTAGATATCCAAAGGGGAAAAGCAGACATAGGCCCGAATTAGAATTCAGAAGGAGCTACAAAGGGTATTCAGCAGTAAGTCTCAGAGGGTGAAGTATTCTCAGCCTAGTTTAGCAGACAGTACCTGTAAGTTGAAACCTTCAAGGTCCAGTGTCAGTAACCAGCCCGGCATCCCGGGAGACTGAGGCAGGCAGCCATGGGGTATGGGTCAGCGATGGGAGTGCTGAACCTGCTTCATCTTTGGTAATTCTTCTGTCTTTAACTCTTTGCAATTCTAAGACCAAAACCTGCTGGGTTCTGGTAACTAGCTCCTGCTAATTCACGCATACGCAAATTTGTTGGATTATACATACTATCTCTAAAAAATGACTTCCTACAACTATCAGACAGAACTGTTAAAGGATAATTGATTACATGATTTTTCTAAACACTTATACATTGCAATAAATTAATAGAAAGTTTAACGCAATAACTTGTGTCATAAATTGATAAGACTTAAGGAACAGCAACAGAATGCTTTACAAGTTTTTCCATTGAGACTAGTACCTGACTAACATTCATTATCTATAACTACCTCTGTGAGTTCATTAGGAATTTAAAGCATCGATATTTATGTCACAAGTTAACATGGTTTTGCCCACAAATTATCTGCCTTGTGTCTTACTAGTTTTTAAACAAGGCAATCTTTTATTTTCAGTTCTTGTACCTACAATGCATTGTCCATTCCCAGTTTATGGCCTCTAGTTATCAGATAGTGGCCCCATTCCTAGGCTAGAAGGAATGCTTTCCTTGATCATAAATGCATTCAATGACTGCTTTCTTTCCCTAGTGCAATTAGCCCATGACACATGAAGTTTACAGAGCTCTAGTGCAGCTTTTATTTTATCAAGATTATTTGTATCAATCCAGGAGTAAAATTACTACCTATAAAATCATTATCAGGAATTATGAAGTCATCAATTTGTCTCCACAGCATTACTACATGAGAGTACATCTGTGCAACCCGTTGGGCAAATGACCAGGAATCATTAGGCCATGTAATATTGACAGGAAAAGTCATATTTGCAGCAAGAAGCAATCCTGGCATAAAATCTCTAAATGCTCTGCATCTCAGAGCTTTCCCATTGAGGCCATAAAATGGTGGGCCATTTTCAGAAAAATGTACTTGGATATCTCAGCATTTCCTAGATGGCTTCTGACAGTCCAGGCTTGCACACGATTGGATTGTGTAAAGTTTAGAAGCTTTCAGGACTAAACTTTGGGCTTGTTCCCTAGTATTCTCATAGCTTGGGTAAGGCTATCATCCTTTCATCAGAGGAAAATAAAGAGATATTAAATTTACAACAGGGAGCTTTGAATTAAAATAACTGTCACCTACATCTTCCTGCCCCTCTTTTATATTTATAGTTGCATGGATAGTTAACAGAAGGCTAAATTCTATTTTGTAATAGAGATTAATACTTTGCATTTCACCCAATATGTCACACATGGTTGGCATAGCAGTAAGAACTGATCTGTGTTGCTTTATATATTTATGTCCATAAAAAGCAAGGCAGACAGTCAAATAGATAAAACATTGTTATAAACATAAGAGGAAAAATCAAGGAAATTACAAATTTCTTAAATAGATTATTTTTGATATTGATCTCTCTAGTGAAATGATGACATCCCCTTAAGGCTCCAGAAATCCTCCTTAAATTCAGCAAAATCTAGCATTTTGGAATCAATGAATATTTAAACGAGGAAACACTGTTTAAAAATTTATTGTTTACCAAACTAGGTTTGCAAAAAAAAAAAAAAAAAAAAAAAAAAAAAAAAAAAAAATTCAGCATTCATCTTTCCCTCTTTCTCTCTAGCCTAGCTCTTTGTAATCTACTTTTCCCTTCCCAGAGGGAAAACTACTGGTCTGACGAGCGTTCCACTGATCTTGGTAGCCTCTCTGTCGTCCTCAACTCTCATTTAGTGTGAGAATTCTATAATATAACAACTATTTATTAACAGGTAACACTAAGTGAAGTAGGTTTATACAATCAAATGATTTTTATTGCTGTTGTATTTGTATTTAAAAACAACCACACATTCATATAAATCATAAAGCTGTAAATCTATGAGTCAGAGTTGAAAATAAGAGTATTCCTCAAATTGAAGTGGCTGGATATTAAAATACATATGGTTAGAGCACAAATCATTGCAGCCATTATGCATGATGCACATATTTTTCAAACATTGATTTGGTTACTGTTTTATTTTCAGAAAATAATAAATTCTTTGTGTATGTGTGTTCATGTGTGTGTGTGTGCTAATAATGATAGGAGATCATAGGACAATTTTGGAAGTTCCATTCTTTCCTACTTTCATGGGTTTAAGCAGAGCCTCAGGCTCACAGGGCAAACATGTTCACCCACCAACAGATCTCACTGTCTTTTAACTACTTTAACAGTTAACAGATGTTAATAGCGTAATACTTTTAAGTATTACACTATAAGTAATATGATATGAGAGTTAAAGTCAAAAACTCCAAAATCTTTCCACCTGTGTAAGCTAAGTCCTTTGCATTTTTTAAATGCTATGTGATTATTTTAGAAAATGGATTCAAACATATAAAATGAATATATATCCTGCTGCTTTTATATAAAGTCAGTAGAATGCCTACTTATCTGAAGTTGGTTAAGCTTGACTTTGCTGGAGTTGAGCTACTCCATCTTCTACAGACAACTTGCCTGGAAAGCACAATGTCAAGTTCACGCAGTGCTTGGCATTATCCTGAAATTCTGTAAAACACACTTTGAAAAAAGAACTATCCAGAAAATGTGATAAGTAGTTCATCAAATAACATATCTGTACTTTAAAACAAATTCAAGCAAATCAAACATTGTAATTCATGCCTGTAATCTCAATTATTTGAGAGATGGTGGTGGTGGTAAGGAGGGATTAGAAATACATTTGAGACCACTATGTTTAACTCAAAAACTACATTGTATCTCTAGAAATATTAGGATTACAAGATTGGAGTCAGCCTCAAGGTGGATTTGATATAAGCACATTCAAATGAAAGCTTTGCTATTCTAATGAATGAACCTCAAGGTGGCATTGATACCTTAGTGACCCAACTATAAACTGGGAGCCTCTAGAACACAAAACGAGCACCCACTGGACAATACAAAAAATAAAAAAAATAATAAGAAACAATTAAAAAAGTGTAAGCAACTATAGATCCCATGCCCATGTTCCCAAAATATGTCACTTCAAGCCTCTGTGCTGATACCTGTAGGCAAGGGGGATTTGTAATCGGCCACCATGAGTGATGTAACCTTGAGTATTACAAGATTCTCTACTAAAACAAGAATAAAGTATTGATGCCATTTAAAAATTGTTTTTAGTTAGAATAGTCCGTGTTTGTCTCATCACCATAATTTTTTGTCTAATTATACTTTGAAGATGAAATGTAATCAAAAGGAAAATTGTCTGAAGGGTAATCCAGAATAAAACCTAATTTTTTATCTTCACAATAAAAACAATGATAAAATTATAAAAATAAAATAGATATTCAGTTCTATTCAGTTACTAGGATGCAGTAATAGAAAAAGCAAGTACGGAGACAAGATTTTATAAGCTTTTAAAGATATACATTTGCCTTTTCATTTTAATATCATACTAAAGTTACATTATTGTTTTGTAATACTGAAGTCTGAAACTAAGGGAGTTATTTTTATTTTTTCCTTCATGGGAGTACCTGTAATCCTTTCACAACAAAACCAGAATACTCTGTCATTTGTTCAGATGCCACAGCAACACTGAGAGGAAGAAGCTAAATTTTCCCTCTTCCTTTTATAATCTAGGTATCTGCTATTTCCTTGCTGTTTCTATTAGTCTCTAAGCTTTCTTACTCAAGCATTTTTACAAACTAGTGTTGTAAAGATTCTGTTTCAAATTATTACTGTAAATTAATTGTTGCTTTCAAATCAGTAATGCAAAAGGTTTTCAAGTAAGTATAAAGGTAGTAGTTAAGACTGGGAATACTGTATAATAATCAGAGAGTAAATCTTTTTGCTTCTTTGTGTGAAGAAGAAGAAGAAGGAGAAGATGAAGGAGAAGAAGATGAAGGAGGAGAAAATGAAGGAGGAGGAGAAGAAGAAGGAGAAGGAGAAGGAGAAGGAGAAGGAGAAGGAGAAGGAGAAGGAGAAGGAGAAGGAGAAGGAGAGGGAGAAGGAGAAGGAGAAGGAAGGAGGAGAAGGAGGAGAAGGAGGAGAAGGAGGAGAAGGAGGAGAAGGAGGAGAAGGAGGAGAAGGAGGAGAAGGAGGAGAAGGAGGAGAAGGAGGAGAAGGAGGAGAAGGAGGAGAAGGAGGAGAAGGAGGAGAAGGAGGAGAAGGAGGAGAAGGAGAAGGTAAATTGCTTCCAAATTTCTTAATCTATATACCAAAGTGGGGAAATACACATGATCATTAATTGAACAATTAATGTCTCTTGGGTGTTTGCTAAGGTGTGGAAGACAGAGTCTATTGACATTGCCCAAGCCTTTGTGCATTACCTACCCACACATCCTACCCTGCATTAATTTCTAGTCTTGAAAGAGCAGCTCAACGGATTATAACGACCATATCTGCACCTCAAATAAACCAACCAGTCATGTGCTGTTGCTTTATATATTATTACAGTGCATTTTACTTTAAATTCCTTTTAAGTTTGTAGTTCAATTATTTTATTTATATTGTACATTTTTTCTTGCTGTATCCTCAAAAGAGCAAAAGAAATGGTATAAATACATTTTACAACACATCAAACATACCAATGTGTAATAAATCTTCATTTTTTAAAGTTAAATTTAGTTAATTATGCAGTAACAGATCGCACTTTAGCATTTTTTTAATGTCTTAAATTTAAGTAAGTAAGGCTGTCACAATCTGTATGTCTGTCTATCCTCATGGTTGTGAACTCCTGCAGGGCTGTCACAAGGTCAATAAAATAGTGACCTCAGGGAAATGAAAGTGAAGACACTTCAAGGACTCTCCAAAGAATTGGTCTCAGAACAATTGAATTGGCTTCTGGATGCAGGCACTTAGCAGGTGCTCTGGGAAAATGACTCCAGTGAAGTGGCTGCACTGTAACAGAGGAAAGTTTTTGTCATAGCAAACACACACCAAAGCAGCCTTGGAGAATAACCCACAAACCTGACTTGGGTGATTTTCTTTTCAAGTATGAATCTCAGAAACTTCCAAGTGGAGAGGGGAAAAAAAAAAGACTGTTAAAAAAACAAAAAAGACTGTTAAAACAACAAAAGTTATGATGCAATTCTAAAGTTACCAGGATTTATTTTTTAAAATGCTTGTTTTTTTTTTCATTTATTAATGCCTATATTGTCTACCTTCACTATAAAATGGACAGAAGAGTATGGATGTTTGTAACAGCTAGACATATGATTATTAGTGTTAAAGATTAAATGGTAAATCTTAATTCTCTATTATTTATGTTTAATTAATCCTATTTTGAACCTATGTATGCATAATGGATATTATGCTAAAATTTTTGCTAAAATACTTCACATTATAAGAATGTGCTAAAGTAATATACTATAAATAGTGTCATCAATTATGGGGTTTAGGCAACATTAATGGAATTATATAATAGACACTAACCTTTAATAATAAAGAACAGAAATGCTACATGTATAGGGAACATAGAAGAGTAGAATCCAGTGTCTAGTTCATATAAGTTGTGTATTCCTGTATGTACTGGTTTGTTTGTGTGTGTTGCAAATGCACACACACACACACACACACACACACACACACACATGTAATTAGAGGTCATAAATCAACTGTGTATATCCTCCTCAGACACAATCTATCTTATTTGTTGAGACAGGACTCTTTAGTTTGGACTCTGATTAAGCAAAGCTGGCTTCCCAATAAGCCACAGGAATATTCCAGTTTCTATTTATCCAGTTTAGATATACTTTTATATAAAGAATCTGATTTTTATTTTTCTGTGTAATTTTCCTTTTTATCTCATCTTTATTTTCCTGTGGATACAACCTTAATTGAGACACTGCTGACCTGGAATGTGTACTATTATAAAACGTTTTTATTTGATACATTAGCCTTTAATCTCTTTTATTTCCAGTTGTCTTTAATTCAGACAGTGAATTACTCTGATGATATAATCAATGAATCAAAAAGTTTATGTGATCTTCTTCCCCTACAAATACAGTAGTAAAAAGAAAATAACACTCATATTTTTGCCATTTCCCTTTGGATATTCTTGAACTGTCCTCCTTCTAACTTCTAAAGTAGCAGTCCAGCTGTTTTCTCTTACTAAACAGTTCAAACACGTAGAAGAGTTTTATAAATATTTTCAGCCACCAGCATGGTTCCTGTGATTCTTAATGATGCTCTTCTTTCAGAGACTGATATAAAAGGCCACAGTCTCACTGAAAACCTTACTTCATGCTTCAGAGAGAAAGAGAATGCCATTTTTGAATGTTCTTATAATTACATGTACCAACTTAGATTCTTTAGTCTAAATGGGACCTACAAGTATTCTTTTTTGTTTGCACACTAATTGAAAAATATATTTACATTTCTATATAAATCCAATTTATTTCTGTTTATTGGTTCATTCTACTGGCATTAGAAAATTAACCCATTTACAAGATACAGGTGGTAAAGGTCAATATTTAATCTGACATATGACTTTAAGCATCCCAGAATTACATATAAAATTTTTAAATAGTCTGGCCTACCTAATGATGGCTATGATGGCTGCTGTTACTGGCAAAGAAAGTGAACAAGCATATAGCATGTTGCAATATTAGAACTACTCACTATGCAAAATAAATGAATGCTTATGCCCCATGATAAACAACATCAAATAGTGACATGTAATTAAAAGGCAGATATTAGCAGAATTTCCTGAACAAGAAGATAATAGAGGGAACAGTTGATAGGTTGTGTTAAAATGAAATTATTGTGTAGTTAACAGATTGACATTCTCATATAAAGTCACAAATAGTTTATTTAATAATTCAAAGGAATTTTTTAGCCAAAGAATTTTCCTAATTTCCATGAAATTCTCATTGCAATGCTAAAATATGCAGGACTGCTTTGAATATTCTATGAAGAGTAGAATAAGCTCATTTTGATTTTCATGTCCAAGCCATTTGGATGATGCAACATGTTTAAGGATAATTTTTCCTCCTATTAACATATTTTGAAGGCTGAACTTCTTTTTTTCTTCACATTTTGGTTGTTAGTCTTGCTTTTAGCTTGGGAACCATTGCTCTAGTCCCAAAGATCACATTTTTTTTTCAAAGTCAAATCATGACTCAACTTTAAGTTATTGTAAACTTGATATAAACAGAAGCAGATTGGAGCCCTAAAAATGTCCTTAAAAATCATTTTAGCTCTGTTCATAAACATACCAAAAGCAACAAAACATATGTGATATTAGGATAAAATATTCATAAGAAATGCTGTTACTATCAACAGTATTAACAAGGTAATAGTTTTCAAGATAAAACAGATACACAACTTTGCTAAAACAAAAGTTGTTTATAGAGTCACAGAAAAACACTTGAATTCTCTTCTCTATAAATTTCCCTATGTTTTGAAAACATTAAGTCACAATTAAACTGCTACTGTACACATCAACTAAAATAGGACTTTATATTGTAATTTATTAGTTTCTCTTTCTTACATTAGAACACTGGTAGATGTGTCGGAAAGGATATCAGATACTGGATATTACAGTAAAACTAGCAGCAATAAATAAATGGATAGATTTACATAGATTTGCCTCAGATTTCTCTTGTCTTAAATTATTAGTTGTAACATCCAGGTAAATCCCAAGTGAGAAATAAATATTGTTCTCCATGGTTTATCTTTTTATGTAGAAGAAAAGTTTCCCATTCTGTTCTTCTTTTGTCTTTTCTGGTAATGTGAAACCTTCCAATGGGCATTAACCTCCTTGTAATCATTAATCCTTTTGTACTCATTCCCATGGCTGAAAAAGTCTAGACGTTTCACCAGTGAAATGGCCATATCTGTGTTCTATTGTCTTTCAATCAGGATTATTAATACTATAAGAAAATTGCTCACAGAGGAATTTTCCTCTTTATTGCATTTTAATAAGCTTCTTATGCTAAGGAAGTGTCTGCAATTGTTGTACTCTTAAGAGGGCTACACACATCTATCCCAGGGATAAATAGGTGACAGAGTTTCAGCTGAGTCATTTACATGTCTCTATAAAATATGTATGACAAAATTTACATATCAATGCAAATAGAAAAAGCGGAATGTTCCCTTTGACTCCTATTGAGCAATAAAAGTAAGAAAGATAGTAAGGACTTAGAAAGATTATCCCAAAATTCTCATTAAAGCCACAGATACAGGTGAGAAAGCAAAATGCATATACATTCAAAAAATACCCTAGGCATTCTGAAATCTAAATCATGGAACATTTCTTTCAGCAATACACATTGGAAGGGTTTGGATTCTAGGCCATTATACTGAAAAAAATTTAGATCTAGTCTTGATATTAACTTTTTCTATTGTAGAAGATACCTAGTGAATTTTTACCTGCAAAAGATCAAATCTACCTCTCTGGAATTGGGTTCTAAGAATTACAGCCTAAGATAACACATTTTCTTTTGCTAGTACAAAGAACAGTATACTTTTACACATTATATTCAGGTGGTCGTTCTGAGAAATGCACAGTTGAGCCAAGAGTTGCATTTGTCATGATGATTTTGTGATTCATATACACGGTAAAGTCTAAGAAACTCCGGCAATAATGTTTTCAAGCCTTTTGCATTCTGAAGCACTGCAAAACAATAGCAGTGTATTTTAGTCTGAAAATTTGTCATACAGAAAACACTTGAACATCTTACCATCATAATGACTTTATCCAACAAAAAGCTGAGTGGTCTTGTAATACACGTCAGGATAAATCTGAGCTATCTCTTTGCAATCCAATCTAAACTCCTCTACATATGAGGCTTATGATAACCTTTGCACAGCATGATTATACCCCATGCAGATTCCTAGATGTATTAAAATTTTGAAATTTTAGAAATGACGATTTTCTTGTTTCAGTAATCATTACCAGATCTCTTATTGGAGAATAATGGGATTCTCCTCCCGTTCAACAGGATGACCCATCTGTCTTGTTGATCTACCCTAATATCTCAAATCCTGATTTTTAACTCTTAATCTTAAAACTCTTTTATGACATTATTTCACTTGTATTTCTATAATAAGGCTTTGTAACACACATACACACACACACGCCAATAGAGACAGACAGACAGACAGACAGACAGACAGACAGACAGACAGACAGAGAAAGAGAGAGAGACACAGACAGGCACAGACCCAGAGAGAACAATAGAAAATAAAAAGTATACTAGTTGTTTTTGTACACCCATGGGCTGTGACTAGGTAAGTGTTCATTTATTTTTTCTGTATTTCAGGCTCTCCTGAGACATAGCTTATTTTCCTTTGCAAAATAATTCATGTAATGTTCCTGTTCATAATTTCAGCATGTTCATAATTTGTTCTTTCTTTTTTATAAACATAATACCTTTGATTATATTTCTGATTTTAAGATACTTTACTTATTAAATTTTTAGCAACTTTACGTTCACCGCAAAAAATAAAGGAAAGTACAGAGATTTCCACCATCTTCCTTCCACCACACATTTCTGCCATGATCAATTTCTCTACCTAAGGACACATATTTTAATTGATGCCTTTGCATTTCTTGGATCATACTTCATTTCTAAAGTCTATGTTCCTACTAAAACAAGCAAGAAAAATGCATGATGATCTTTCTTCCTTTTATAACTGACCAAGTTCTCATGTGATTGTAGCTCAAATTCATAACCGTCTGTGTTCACAATCCATTCAGTATTCCTTATTTTTTTCACCAAGGTCATCATCTGGCTACAGTGCTTTATCTTGTGGGATGAGCTACAATGTTCCTGAAGGTTCATGCCATTCCCATTCTTGACTGAACTCTGTGGATATACTTCTCAATTGATTTTAGTCTCAGTGTGGGATAATCCTAAGTGATACACTAGAGGGTATCTGGTGTTACAGACATACTCTTTCTGCCATTATTGTGAAGTAACAGTCTGATTACTCTTCCATATTTGAGACAACTCACTATATCCTGTCCTTTATTCTTCTCCTTAATCTAGAAGCGTGAAGATTCCAATTTGGTCTGGCAGAGGTCTTTTTAAAAGACCCTTTGTACCTCTTTATACAAAAATTCATTTATCCCCATAGAATTGAGGGCTACATGTCGGTCAAATATGACAAGGATAAAAAGCAGTATTGTACTAACGTGTCAATAGGATACAAATGAATGGTTCACATTGATTTCAAATCTTTGATACCTAGACCTATGAATATTGGTTATAAGAGAACTATCAAGAAGACATTACTGTATAAATCATAGTGGTTGAGTGATTGAGTATACATATGTCATCCTCAACAATAGCCCAACCTAGTTAATATTGTTAATAAAATTTCTCCAAAATACCTTTTCTGTTTTATAAAGAGAGATGATTCTGGAAGATAAGGAATATAGTAAGAACAGTGTATTCCACAGTCTTTGAATACATCTGATTTGCTGTGAACAACTTTACATATGAGAAGCAATGTTGG
Organism: Arvicanthis niloticus; assembly: GCF_011762505.2. Lineage (NCBI taxonomy): Eukaryota > Metazoa > Chordata > Mammalia > Rodentia > Muridae > Arvicanthis > Arvicanthis niloticus. The sequence goes on along the minus strand of NC_047664.1, from coordinate 83,870,413 downwards.
AAAGGCAATATTTTCAGTCCATAAAGCATCCTATAAGTTTATGGTGGTTGCTATAGCAGAGCCATTATAGATTTGGGAAGATTTCCCCCTCTATGTGTATGTGTGTCTATGTGAAATGCATATGTCTGTAATATTTATGAATACATCTTTGGGTATACTTGTATATAAACATTGGTATAAATGACAGCAGTTAATATTAAGCAACTGTTATTTCTCTGGCTATTTTAAAACGGAGTCTGAGTGAACCATAACTTTCTGCAGTTGGCAAGAGTACCTGGCCAGTGATCTCTCCAAATCTCCCTGTCTCCTTTTCTGAAGCATTAAAACCATAAGTACTAAAACCCATGACTATCAGTATAAACACATGATGATGAGCCAAACTCATGTCCTCAAGTTTTTTGGTTTTTTTTTATATTTTTATTGGATATTTTATTTACATTTCAGATATTATCCCTTTACCACATTTCTCCCCCCTCCTCCCAGGAACCCCCTATTCCATCCCCTCCTCCAGCTTCTATGAAGATGTTCCCCTACCTACCCCCCACTCTCACCTCTCCACCCTCGAATTCCCCCACACTCAGTGTCCAGCCTTCATGGGGCCAAGGATCTTCTCTCCCAGCTATGCCCGATAAGGCTATCCTCCCCTACATATACAGCTAGAGCCATGGGTTCCTCCCTATGTGCTCCCAGGCTGGTGGTTTAGACCCTGGGAGCTCTGGTTGGTTGGCATTGTTGCTCTCCTCATGGGGCTACAAACCCTTTCAGCTCTGTCAGTCTTCTCTCCAACTTCTCCATTGAGAACCCCATGATCAGATCAATGGTTAGCTGTGAGCATCAACCTGTGAATATGTCAGACTTTGGCAGACCTCTAAAGGAGACAGCTATATCAGGCTCCTGTCAGCATGTACTTCCTGACATCCACATCAATGTCTACCTTTGGTGACTGCACATTGGATGGATACCTAGGTGGAATGGTCTCCAGATGGCTCCTTCTTCAGTTTCTGCTCCACACTTTGTCTCCATATTTGCTCCCTTGAGTATTTTGTTACTTCTTGTAAGAAGGACTAAAGCACCCACACTTGGTCTTCCTTCTTCATGAGCATCATGTGATCTGTGAGTTGAATCTTGGCTATTTCAAGCTTCTGGGTTAATATCCACTTATCAGTAAGTGAATACTATGTGTATTCTTTTGTGTTTGGGTTACCTCACTCAGGATGATATTTTCTAGTTCCATCCATTTACCTAAGAATTTCTCAAATACATTGTTTTTAATAGCTGAGTAATATTCCGTTGTGTAAATGTACCATATTTTTTTCTTATCCATTTCTCTGTTGAAGGACATCTGGGTTGTTTCCAGCTTCTGGCTATTATAAATAAGGCTGCTATGAACATAGTGGAGCATATGTACTTGTTATGTGTTGGAGCACCTTTTGAATATATGCCCAGGAGTGGCATAGCTGGGTCCTCAGGTAATGCTATGTCTAATTTTCTGAGGAACTGCTATTTCCAGAGTAGTTGCAATCCCACCAACAATGGAGGAGTGTTCCTCTTTCTCCACATCCTTGCCAGCATCTACTATCTATCTATTTACCTGAGTTTTTTATCTTAGCCATTCTGACTGGTCCTCATATTTTTGTCCCTAGGATATTAGTGAGGTATTTGCTTAGTCCCATAGAACATTCTCTTATAATATAAGCACATTGGCAATCAAGATGACAAGAATATAAGGGTATATTTTGAAAGGTAAAACATTTTTGAAAGAGTTGACACATTACTTAACAGAGGAGTAAAAGTAAGTTTTGAATATCAAAGTTTATGCAAATAAAATGTAAATTCGATTTGTTTTCAGAATTCAAGTATAAATGTTCACTCATTAATGGAACTAAGACACTGAAGCAGAGATAACCAAAAATTAAAACAAAACTTGTTAATTTTTCCACCAAAAGTAAGAATTAAATAATTTTTAAAGGTCTTGATAGCAAACATGATCATTCAGTGAAATGTATCTCATTAGTTTGTTTTAAAAAAGTAATGCTCGAGCTGGGCAGTGATGGTGGGTGCCTTTAATCCCAGCCCTTGGGAAGCAGAGGCAGGTAGATTTCTGAGTTCGAGGCCAGCCTGGTCTACAGAGTGAGTTCCAGGACAGGCAGGGCTACAGAGAAACCCTGTCTCAAAACAAAACAAAACAAAACAAAACAAAACAAAACAAAAGTTATGCTTATGGGCATAGTTGCTTAAATTCTTAATATTAATGACATAATGCTTTAGCTTTATTTCAGTAATAATGTGCTTGAAAACTCTTGTAAACCATTGAAACTTGGTATTATGGTGATGGATTTGCTTTTAGAAATAATTCATGATTTGGACGTTTGTCCACCCTCTGCCTTCCCTGTCTTTGCTCAGCACTAGATTTAACTTTGTATTCCTGTGCTTTGCTGGAGTAAGCCAAACAGTTTACTTCTATAAACATTATTTTCAGTAATCATTAAAGAACTGTTGAATTGGATCCAAAAAGAACACTGAAAGAAGTTAGAATCAAAAGCTTGTGAAGACCACAGTAAATTGCACAGCCATGCTCTGTGCTCTATCAATGTTCCAGAAAGCTAACGTGAACTTTACTCCTGATCCATCCATGCACTGGATGTTCTGACATTTGGCTTCATTTTTTGCTGAAATGATTCAGGAAATACAAAGTCTACACAAATATAGCAATTGTAACTAAATAATCTCCATGTTCCCAGAGCTTTATTACATTCTATAAAACAGTTTAGAGTTTTTAGTTGTTTGGTTTTATAGAGAATGTCACTAATCTGTTGTAAATTTTTACATTGTTGGAAAATATGATACAATGTTTCTTCATAAAATAAAATGTTGCTGTTTTAGTTACTTAGGTGGCCATTTGTTTGTTTTAGGCATAGATACTCTCTCTGTAGTTCTGTTTGTATTGCACCTGATTATTTAGACAAGGCTGACTCTGAAATCATAGAGTTCCTTCTACATCTGACTTTCCAGTGATGGGGTTAAACCTGTGTATCACCAAGTCTGAGAATTTTTTATAACATGTTTAAATATAGGACATATTGTGGGAAAATGAAATGACTTCCTTATTACATTTTCTCAGAAGCACTGGATCTAAATCTCAAGGAACTTTTTTCTTGTCTGTTTGTTTTGTTTTCTGATCACAATTGTCTGACTGATGTATTCCTCACTGTTGTGAAGAAACTGTGTTGTGTTGTATGTGAAGAATTGATGCTATTAAAGGCTGTACCAAGAGCCTTAGTCTACCCAGAAAGAGTTCTTTCACTTAATTCAGCTTAAAAACATGAGAGTAAAAGAGTCTAGGAGAAGAAGAATACAAACTTCTAGTGAAATGAGCAAATGTGGTTTGACGACTTGGGTTCTGGCTACATGGTTTTTAAACAGTGCTGTCTTGCCAATAATTGATGTTCTAGAAGCATAAAATCCTATTACCTTCAATACTGCCTTCAGATAGTAATGATTCAGAAATATGAAGTAATAAAGTAACATATATTGGAACTTAGACTTGAAGATAAGAAAAAGATTAGATTGGTAGAAAGGTAGATTAGTGATTAAAAATACTTGTTTCTCTTGAAAGAGTGCTCAAGTTCAGTTACCTGTGCTCCCCTGCACACACACACACACACACACACACACACACACACACACACACACAGAAATAAATACATCAAAACAAAATAAATAACAATTTTCCAAATGTAAATAACATGTTAACCAATGTTCACATGTTAGGGCACATTTGCTTACAAATGCACACATTTAAATATTTCCCTCCTATTACTTTTTTTTCAAATTTATTTTTAATTGGGTATTATATTTATATTTCAGATTTTATTCCCTTATCCCACTTCACCCCATCACCCAGAAACCTAAGCTAGACACTGATGTGGATGGCTGTAAATGCATGCTGACAAGAACCTCCTATTTTGTGTTTACAGGAACTGCATCTTACTCAGAGACAGAGACTGTTCCATTTGAGCAGCAGAAGAGTTAAGATTTTATGTATTATGGTGATATTTACAATTATTGTTTTTTTTCTCAGAAAATTTTTTATTATTTTATTTATTTATAATCCAATCATTGTCCCCATCACCCCCATCTTCCTTCCCAGGTATCCCCCTCCCCAGGGACTTCTCCACCGTTCCCACTGAGGACTGACCAGGCAGTCTTCTATATATGTGTCCTGGCCTAAGACCAGTTCATATATGATGCCTGGTTGGTGGCTCAGTGTCTGGGAGCTCCCAGGGGTCCATGTAAGTTGAGACTTCTGGTCTTCCTATGGGGTCACCTTCCTCTTCAGCTTCTTCTATCCTTCCCCTAATTCAACCACCATGGTCCCTACTTCA